>NC_051863.1:49022725-49255225 GCF_015732765.1 Culex quinquefasciatus | reverse complement strand
CGAATATTTCTTTAAAATTTACGGAAGTAAGTAATTCCCAAACGAATTTCCATCCGTTCCACCCACAGTTTAACCAATTTCGGTCCCATCTGGTGCTGAATCCTAGCAGTCAGTCGGAGACATTTACGACTGGTAGGACCATGCTTGGTCCACGGAGGGTGGGGAACGCAAGAAAGTTGAAACTTCTTGATGCGAGTTCTGACTTTCGTTTTCCCATTCGAATCGAGACCTCAACACCTCCCTCCCACCCTTCAAACCATTTCGTGGGTTTTTCGTCGTGAGAAATACTGCTAATTGGGAAATGAAATTGAATTAAGTTACATGTGGCGATACTCATTTCGGGTGGGGGGAGGCGTGTTTAATTTTGGGAAAATCTGAGCCCCAAAATTGTGTCTGCGCGTTTCCAGATGTTTTCACCGGAATCGATTGCGAGCTCGAACAAAAAAAAAACGAATGGAAGTGTATCACCTTCCACACGTGTCAAACAAGAAATCAAAACTGAAAGGAAATGCTGGAGGCAGTAAAATGAAGAAGATTCTGATAGAACCTTGTATACAAGGCCATTACTTGAGGCGTAAAAAAGTGGGTTTTGGCGATGAAATCGTAAAACATGAGCTTAGCAAGAAAGACTCGCATGTTTTATCTAAAAAATAAACACTGGTTTCTTGGTCAAAGCGATTAAGAAAGCGTTCTTTTTTATTGTAATTTTTGAAGTTTATTTTCCTTGACTGTGGACAAAATTGAATTGTAAAAATTATTAAAATTAACGATCAACGACGACCAACATTTTCCAAAAAAAAAATTCGTAAAATCGTGATGTTTTTAAGGAAATCCTTTATAATTATATATCCAAATTTTTGTAGTTGTCTGCTCTACAACTTTGTGGAACATTGTTTCACTCTTAAAAATAACCTGAAAAATTTTGTTCTAAATGAAAAAAATACCCTTCTGGGTTAATTAAGATTCGAGAAGTACATTAAATTTCCCATAAAATAACATGTTCCAATTTTTTTTTTACAGTTGAATAACGGAAAATGTTTCAGTTTTTAAACTTTTTAGTGATTTTTTCGATGAAAAATACTTTTTTCAGAATTTTGAGTAGGCCATTAAATCGGGCGTCCAATTTTACATAAAAGTCCCTTTGCCACCAAATTTCTATCTCATCAACGTTTCAGGCGGCAAATTATTGAAAACACCTCTTTTTTCGCATGATCAAAATAGAAAGGGGTCGTACCGCCCCTCCGTCTCGAGGTATTAAAAAACGGACCTCGGATTCGTAATCAGGGACAAAAGTTACCCCTTAGGACAAAGTTTCACGCAAATTGAAGAGGGTGTTACCCATATAATAAATCAAAAATCTGTATGGGTCATTCCAGGTCAACTGAGTACAGGGATGCCACATGATTTTATAAAATGTCTATAAAAAAGTCTGTGTAGGTCTGTGTATTTGTCTAAAGTTTCAATATATCAATTAACAGTAATGGAAATCCATCAGAAATTGCGTTTTTAAGCATTTGAAGACTATCGAAATAACTTCCAGTTGGTATTTATGCAAAATGTTTATTTATTGAAGTTTTTTAAAAGTCTGTGTACCTCAAAAAATGTCTGACGCAAGCTCAAAAGTCTGTGAAACACAGACAAATCTGTGTATCTGGCATCCCTGATCGAGTACACTTTTGGACTCGACCTTCACCGATTTGGACCAAACTTGGAGGGAACGTTCATCTATCGATAGTTACAAGAAATCCCAAGTTTGGTGTTGATTGGACCATCCCTCTAATTTTGGCATCGCCCTATTTTTTGACGATTTTCTAAAAAACTTTTATTTCTTTTACATAGATCTAGGGTTTTTTCTCAAAATTTATTTTCCCTAAAAGAACACCCAGTTAGCAAAATCTAAACGTAGAAATATGTATCCTCCCTGCAAAGGCTTATGAATTGATCTCAGCTGAAAGGTTCTCCAAATCTCTGAATTGCAAATGTAACATCCTGGAGCAGAACTGTTAAATTCTAAGAAAAACACAATTGAATTGAATTTTATTTCTTTTAGTCATAGTTTTGCAACTATTTGAGCAAGAGACTTTCTACAGGTTGCATTTTATAGAAAATTGTCCAAGGAATTCTATAAAAATAAAATTGTAACCCTTAAATGCCCACTAATATTATTTTTTAACGTTTTAAGTATAAAAATTCAGTTTTGACCAATTCCTTATATTTTTGTTTGTTTTATTTTATCACCATTGTGTTCCCCGGACAATTTTACATAATAATCAATGTAGACCTCAAACTAAAATGAACTATTGGCGAGATACAGCGATTTCACTGAAAAAAGTTTGATTTTGCGCAGCTCTCGGAAGTACATGGTGTACTCTTCAACAAAAAAGAATGAATCCCGCATAGTTCGGTTTTTATATGTGAGAAACTTTTTTCGGATTTGAATTCATAGGACAGAGTGCAGCGCAAAATCAAACTTTTTTCAGTAAAATCGCTGTTACTTGACAATAGTTCATTTTAGTTTGAAGTCTACATTTATTATTATGTAAAATTTTCCTGGGAACACGATGATGATAAAATAAATCTAATAAAAATATAAGGAATTGGTCAAAACTGAATTTTAATACTTAAAACGTTATAATATAATATTAATGGACATTTAAGGGTTAAAATTTTATTTTTATCGATTTCCTTGGACAATTTTCTATAAAATGCAACCTATAGAAAGCCTTTTGCTCAAATAGTTGCAAAGTTATGATTAAAAGAAACCAAAGTTTTTTGGAAAATCGTCAAAAAAGAGGGCGGTGCATAAAATAGAGGGATGGTCCAATCAGCACCAAACTTGGGATTTCTGTTAACTATCGATAGATGAACGTTCCCTCCAAGTTGGTCGAAATCGGTAAAGGTCGAGTCCAAAAGTGTACTCAGTTGACTTGGAATGACCCATATCTTTTGAAGGAATTTTTTGATCCATTTGGTGTCTTCGACAAAGTTGTAGGTATCGATATAGCAAAGTTATAGGTTTGAAACTGTAAAAAATGATTACACGGTTTGTCACTAAATCTTGATTTGCAAAAAAACACTATTTTATTTTTTTTTATTTTCTTATATGTTTTTTTTTCAGAATGTGCATACAATCTTTGACCGAGTTTTGAATTTTTGACTCAATACAGATTTTTTCAAAAAATCTAAATATTTGTCGCAAAAATTTTTCAACTTCAACTAAAGTAAAATTTTGATAAAGTGTACCGTTTTCAAGTTACAGCCATTTTGAGGTATCTTTTTTGAAAACAGTCGCAGCTATTCTTTTTTTAAATTAGTGCCCATGTTTGCCCACTTTTGAAAAAATATGTCATTGATAAACGGCATATGTTTTAACCCTCTACAACCTAACCCCGCCTCTAGACGGGCTTCGATCTAAAAAACCGCCAAAAATCAATTTTCCAACCGATTTTTAATCTATAAAAAGCATTGGAAAGAAGAACTCTTTAAATTTTAGAAAATTTCAGGGTTGGAAGTTTAACTTGTTTTATGTGACTTTGCCAATGTTTTAAAAAATGTCATTTTTTTAGGGGTCAACTTTGGCTGTGTTTTTTACTAACATTTCCTATATTTTCAGTAAAAAGAAGTATACAGTATTTTTTGTAGTGTCCCAGACTATGCCTCTACGCATTTTTTTGCAATTTAAATGATGATGGTGCGATTCTATAGCAGAAAATGTGAAAAACATGCAGAAAATTGAAAAAGTGACTGTAAAAACATGAAAAAATTAGATAGGCGAAATGTAATTATATTAGGTGGTAGAGTTGGCCAAATACTACCAAAAACAAACATAAACTAAACAAGATAAATGCAAATTAAAATACTAAAAATGAAACAAGAAAAACATAAAACAAGAGAAGTAAAGTTTTTCGTAGAACAAAAGTTGCTCAAAATGACCTCCTGAACACGGGAAAAATAAATATTTTCGAAAAAAAAATTTGGGCGGTAGAGGGTTAAGTTGACCAAACATCTGAAAACTCCCAAAATTGAAATATCAATATTATTAAAATGAAACTTTATACAATTTCACCAAAAATTTAATTTAATTTGAGCTGTCACCAGAAAAAAAAATTATATTTGTTTAGATTTTTTTGAAAATAATGGAATACTGCTAATATATCAACATGTCATTTCCTGACTTGAAGGCATTTCAACAATTTTATAAATTTCCTTAAGACCAGCGATGGAAGAATCATCATCAAAAGAAAATCATTTGACGCTCATCAAGAGAAAAAATCAAAAGGGAATATATCTCTCCTCTCTCGCGCACGAAAGAGAGGTAAAAGAAATCTAAAAAAAATATCATCTTGGTTATTCGGCGGAATATCTATTTTACTACTACATTTACAAAAATGTCCTGTCACTTTTTGTAGATTGGCAATGTGTGTAAACAAAACGAAATAAATAATTTTAAGTGATGCTAACAAGGGAAATCACCAAAAATCTTCGATTTTCTTTTGCGTGATTCGCCTCCTCTCTCCTTCGCAGCTTAGGTGATTTTTTTAAATTGTTTGTGATATTTTGGTGAAGATGGAATTTTTTTTTCTGTTTGAGTATTAAGACACGGAATCCTGATTACAAGGACTATTGTATCGTGTTACCCATTTTTACTGTTATTAAGCATTTCCAGATCGATAACACAGTTCCTATTGAGAGGAAAAGTGCTGTTCCATCCAGATGCTGTAAACTCCATTCCTTGTGCCTTGTGCGCTATGTATCGCTAGAACCGCGGTGACAATTTTTTCGTGTCATTTTTCAAGCTCTTCCCAGCAGCTATTATTGCTGCGCGGGGTCTTGTAAAGACAATTCTCGAGTTTTTTTTGATTAGGTCCTATAAACATATGAAAGACAATAGCTTATTGGTCCTTTTCAAAAAAAACTCTGGAATTGTCTGTTTGCGGTGCTACTTTTGCGGTGTTCCCTTTGCTCTGATCTGGACAATGCGACTGGACTGCAGTGCAATACCGATCGGCTGGGCATTATTTACATGCGAAGACACGAGGAAAGTATTTTGGGAAAAGGCGCAAAGGAATATCCCAAGATTGATCACATGCTAGAAGGGCACGTGAAGCAACCGTTTTATACTCATACGGTTGCTGCTACCTCTGAACTTAAACCGAAGGCTGCCACCCTGAGAAGAACCCATGACTTTCCGCTTATGAGGCGAAACCCGTAACCATTCGGCCACAGGAGGTTGGCTGTGAAGATGGAATGGTAGGTACTTAAATCATGATAAAAATAATACAAAAAATTTAAAAATAAAGCGCTATTAAAATGTCCAGTTTCTTCTTGAATTTCAAATCGATATAATTCCACTCAAACACCACCCACACACACCGAAACGTTCGGCTCATATATTCGGATGTCCCTCTGGGGTGGGGCAAAACTCAACTCGGTTCGACCCGTCACGGAAAACAATCAAAATTCAATTCACGTACGAACCGAAAAAACAGCAAAAGATTGCTTTTCATTTTATGACATTTTTATTGTCCGTCGCCTTCGTTGAGTTTCTTTTACTTCCTTTTCCTAATCCAGCTTCCGTTTCCCTCCCACTCCCAAGGATTCAGTTTGGCGATTTCCCGGCCCAAAAGAAGCCAAAAACATCGCTAAGCAGCCCCATGATCCTGCGTGTGACAGTCGGCAGATCATCAGCCCATCCGCAGGCAACGAGCGCGCCATAAAAATGTAAAATGAGGCAACGCTTCGTGAAAATCAAATTTGGGCTCATTTTCCAATGCTAGGGAAAATGTGGGTGTGAGCGTGGGCGACGAAATTCCAAGAGTCCGACAAATTTGGCCGGAATGAGATCGAATTGGTGGAGTTAATGAAAGAACGCAGGTGTTTTTGAACTAATTTGGTATGCAACTCGTTGGAAAGCTCGATTTTTTCTGCACTTTCTGTATTCACTCAACTCGGCAAGATGAATAACTTTAGGAATTGTGCTTTTTCAAATTTCGCTTCGAAGGCTTCATTTTTAGCCTCGTCAGAATCGCAATCAAGGATGTGAAACTGCATATTTTGATAGGATTCAATCATATCCGTAACTAAGACGGCGCCTCGTCCTTTTTTCCGGAAAATTTAATTTTCCAACCGAATCAAAACCCGTGGGATTGGCAGCTGCAACCGGGGGATGCCCGGTGGCAAATCCGCCGACGTTGGTGATATTTTGTTTCCGCCTTTCGAGTTGTGAAAGTGAAACGCGCGTAAAAATATCTAGAATTGAATTTGACAAGTTGGAATGAGGTTGTCGGAGGGGGCAAATTTTCGTGATGAAACTCGAAAAAGTTTCCATTACAGGAGCGAATTTGAAACTTTCAAAATATACGAGGATTACCTAAGGCAATCTGGTTCGAAAGTTAAATTTCGTTTGAGATGAGGAAAGTAATTTCTGGATTGTTTATTTTTTGAGTGAACAGAAAATAATTTTTGAAAGGTTTTGCAAAGCTGCTTATTCAGATTAACTTTTGAAAACTTCAATAGGCTTTTGAGTTGAAAAATCACCGATCGTGATTGAGCACTCAATAATATTTTACCTGAATGAATGTTTATGGAAAAAAATCTTAATGAATAAATAATGTTTACAAAAGGCATCAAGAGGCTGCTTAAACGATGGTTATAATTTTACTATCAATTGAAAATCATCAACGGATTCATTTCGAAAAACCTGCTCATTAGTTCTGAATTAACTCAAAAGTCTACAAACCAATTGAATTCAACTGCAACGCACTCATTAATATGTGAAATATTTCAATACCACACACACATGCTTTTCCAAAGCACCAAAGATCGGATGTACAGAAAGCAAATTTTAACCACCAATTAATGCACATTTCGAACAAGCATTGAATGAAAACAGCCTCTTGACGTAAATTATGAATGAAAACGCATGAAATCGTATCTATAATATAAATCCATTGGAGGCCTCAATGTCCACTCTTGATTCAATTTTCTGCTCTTAAGCTGGAAGCACTTGCAAATGGTTGATGGGAAAGGCAGACATTTTCCAGTGTACTAATTGGACTGCAGTTACACCCGTTGAGCAATGGCATAGCATTACAATAACTCAATCAACTCATTCATCCATTTCGCAAAAAATATGAATGAAAAAGTGGCACTTGGCGAAAAATTGAAAATTTCCTCTGGTTTGATTTTTTTGTTGGCTTTAAAAAATATAATATGTTGGAAATTAGGCAACACATGTATCCAAACTTCTAAGTGACTAAATCTATGAAAAATCCCTGAGTAAATAAGTGTACACAGCGAAAATCCGATGGTAATATTGCATGCAAAAGCATGAAGATTACCTTTGTGGTATTTTGTGGGACTAACGTTACATTGGATGTCACACTGTCACAGCTCTAAAAAATTTGTCATATCTTTTTCTGCTTAAGTATTTTTTTTTTAAATAGACACAATTGAAGTTTAATGTGTTTCGAAAAAAAAAACAGGATAAGTGAAATGTTATAGCCAAAGCTTAAATTAAATTGAAACAGAAATCGAAAATATCAAAAAAGTTTAAGCAAACTTGGATTTTGTTTTTTGAACAATTGGAATTTTTTTATACCTTACCTTAAATTGACATTCATATTACTAAAAGTTGATATATACACAGAAAAAAAAGTTGAATTTTGGGAGGTTGAAAATTTGGTTGGTTGAATATTACCTCTTTTTTGTGTAATATTACTTAAAAAATGTGTAAAAATGTGAACCTGATGATTTAACATGAATTTACAGAAAAAAACTGATAGAATTCTTCATTTTTAGAGGTAAAATTTATAATTTTTTTGCCACAAAATCTGTCATCATTTCCTGATGAATATCACCATCATTTTTTTCAGTGTAGTTAAACAAATCACGGCTTGACTAAAGGTTATTTTTATCGAACTTGAATGAACCTCGCTAATTCACCCTGGAGCTTGTTGGGGGGGGGGGGGGGACTGTCCCGAGTCAGGGAAACTGGTCTTTCTGTCAAAATTGATTTTATCTCATTTTGAAGTGTTTACACCATACATATTAGCTATAATCTTGAAAAAGTATCAAATATCTCACCAAATTAGGATATTTTTTGGAATTGTTTCATCAATACATTTGTTAGGGTGGTAATTAGAGCAGGTAGTTGGACCACCCTAATGGCCAAACAGAGTTATACTATTCTGGGTAAAGAATTCCAGACCACATTAGAAGCCGAACTGGGATCTTGTGTTTTGGTCCATACCGTTTGCGTGGGAATTGTTATATTGGAACACCGTAAATATAACAGTTATATTCAATAATGCACTTACGTCTCCTAGCCAAATTTTGAGAGGTAAACAATATGTTGTCAACATATTTATTTTTCTACAAATAAAATATGATTAAAACCCATCTGAGGATGTGTGATTTGTCCAACTAGAAATGATCGAAGTAGTTTCAGGACAAAAAAGGAATATATATCACAGAATTTTGAAAATTTGCACCGCAAAATTTGTGTTCACTACAATTGAATCAGCATTTCCGACATTTGAAATAAAACTAATCTCTCTTCGGCAAATTTATTCTAGATTTTATTTGCTTCAAATCCACACAATCAGCTTTTTTTAACACGATGAAAATTGATATTTCCAGATGAATTAGATTTTTTTTGGGAAAATACCTATTTCGCAGCTTTTATTGAACCTGTCAACCGAAATTAACATTTTTCCATGGTGTAGGATATTAAAGACATATTCAGAGAACTCTAAACTGATGTTTTAATGAAACTAGACCAAAAAATATCCCAATTTTAGTGAGATATTTGATACTTTTTCAGGATTCTAGCCAGTGTTGCAAATGAGTGATAGAAAAGCTATCAATTGATTATCTCTGCACCAAAAACATCCGAGAGTATAGCGGCCGTCACGCGATGTCATTCTCTCTCTATCACTCCTCGACTATGCGCTCTCACCGCTGAGTCTCTCAATCTCTCCGAAAACTGCAATGAGAGAACGCGAGATGGCGATTAGGAGCCGACCACGCATGACGTCCCGTTAAACTGCGTTTGCGAAATTGGTTTTGTGGCGGTTTTTGTGGTTAAACGCTGTTGCGGTAGGATGATCGCGAAGGCGGGAATGAGAGAGAAATGGAAAATGTCAATCGCGAGAGTGTAAACACCGGAACGTGTTCGGCTATCTTCGGCGCTGAGAGTTTCAATGAGGAGAGAAGAGCAGTTGTATTTGACGCATGAATATTTAGGCGGGATAATTGTAGTTGCTGAGAGCTGATAATTTGATATTTTAACAACCCTGATTCTAACCTGGGTGCTGAATAGTGGTCCGCAAAACGGCCTCAATTTTGAACTGTCAAAGTGGAACCAATTTACTGTTCGCCAAAAGTAGAGAGTATTGTTATCGATCATTAAAAATTGTGTGTGTGTGTGTTTTTTATTTGCGAGAGCGAAAATTGTGTGGCTTTAAAGGACCTGGAGTTGAAGTCAAGAAATCTTTAAAAAGTTGGAGACGGGATCTTCATTTTTCATATTTATGAATGGATGTTGTTTATGAAGTCGATGCGTTTGTATCCATCCAGAAACTGTTTTTATTGTTTGATTCAATTTGAAAACCTACTGGTTTAGTGAAAATCTTCACTGTTTGTTGGATCAGCTTCGCTAGAATTAGCAAATTTTTTTCCATGGACCAAGAAGAGCTGCAGGATTCCAAAATCAGCCAGGGAATTTATCCACGACTTTGCAGAATGACACTCTCGCCGCAGTTCTTTGCCACCCGTAAAAAAAGCCTCTTCAAACAGATTAAAACTTGAAAACACACAATTTTTCAGCAACAAAATTACAAAAAAACTAGACAAAATAAAACACATACTACTGATTATAAAACAGTTGATTTACCAGTAAGAAAAAAATCATGCTTGTGCTTGAACAGCCTCCTACTTTGTAGATGTAAACAAAGTGGGATCATTCGAAAATCACGTTACGCATTCTCTCTATTCATCACCCAGATTCTAACTAATATACATGATATAAAAACTTCAAAATGAGATAAGATCAATTTTCACCGATGGATGATTTTGAAAAACAGTTTCTCTGACTCGGGATAGTTACCCCAAAAAGTTCCAGGGTGAATAAGCGAGAATCATTCAAGTTCGATAAAAATAACCTTAAGACAAGCCGTGAAATATGAGTCATTTCGCACCAAGTGGCACACCACTCGAAATTGACTTTCTTTGATCAAGCTCATTTTTTTTTTGAAATTAAATATGTCTTTATTGAACATTCTTATAATAATTACATTTCTTTTACATGATAAGTGGTATGGCCTAATGCTCTTCATCTTTGCTGTATTTTTCGTTTTATTATTAACTGATCACATTTATTTATTTGCTTCAAATTGTTTTACATTATTGCATTGAATTAAATACATTTGGGTAAAAAAGAAAAAAAAATCACTTTAACAACTAATCCTAACCTAAAACTAAAAAATAAATCCATTGAAATATTCAAAATCACTAGAACGAGTAAACTACGAACTGTATTTTAAGATGAATGCTCCAAGAGTTCTTACTTGTTCCTGGCGAGTTTTGCACCCACGCAGAGTTGTTGTCATCTCGATGAAGATGTTCAGAAGTTCTTGTGGTGAAAACAGGTCACTACTGCCTTCACCCGTTGATGTTGGTTGGTTTTCCCTCGGTTGCTGACTAAAACCTGGAGGTGTTGTATGCTCTGCAACTCTTTGCCGCTGATTCAACGGCAATGGCTGCAGATTTGGAACCACTCGAGTAGATCCTGCTCCTGGTGACGCCAAAGCAGGGAAATCCACGTCCGTGTATGCTGGTGGTGTTTTGCGACGATTTGGTTGGTGCCTCGTCGTCGCTTGCTGCCGAATTTTTACAAACTCAGCTCGTTTTGGGCAGCCCCGATTCTTGGTCGAATGGTCGCCGCCGCAATTGAAGCATTTCGCTTCGATGTTCTCGTTGATTGTGTTGCAAGCTTGAGTTTTGTGCTCACCTCCGCAGGTTGCACAACGACTCTTGATGAAACAGTTCCTTCCACCATGTCCAAACTGCAAACAGTTCGAACACTGTGTCACGTCACGGTGCACTGGACGATAACGTTCCCAAGTCACGATGATGTTGAAAATTGCCCGAACTGCTTTCAGCTCAGACGGCGTTGTCGATCCTTTCTCGAGATGAACCAGGTACAGTTGATCACGATACTTGATGTCCTTGTTGTGTCTCGTCATCTTGAAGACTTCGATCACGTTCAACTTAAGATTTTTGAGCTCTTCTTTCAGCACACTCACATCCATGTCGTACAGGCCTCGGAGGACCTGTTTCATGGGGCGTTTACCTGGATCGTCATGGCTGTAGTATTCAATCTTTGTGTTGTTCAGGAAATCCCGAACGTAGTTGTAATCCTTTCTGGTAGGTAGCAGAATTTTGAGTCCATCAGCACACAAGCGAATGGAAGCTCTTAAAGCACCAGATTTGATAAACCCGGTCAGCCACTTTCGCACCGAATCCGATGACGATGTTTTCACAAAAATGGGTGGCAACTTTTCCCGTCGTTCAAATTCTCCCTTCTCGCTCACGTCCACAGGGAGGGCGTTATATTCAATAATGCGAACTGGTTTCCAGACAATTTTTGAGCGTCCTTGCTCAAGCTGCCTGGCTTTGCAGGTAGCGCTTCGGCATTCTTTAGCTTCTTCAAATCTGCCGATCCTGCTGGTGAGGACCGCCTCTTTTTCTTGCCGTGAGGCATTTTTTGCACTTTTAAAGCACTTTTCAGGAGCTAAAATCCAGGAGTACCTCACTGAATGATGGTCCACAAAGGAATGATCTGATCAAGCTCAAATTTGGTGGAGCTATTGATACTGTCAAAACATGTAAGAATTCCGATTTTGAACCAAATTGGATCACTCCTTAAAAACCTCTGTTTTCAAATGGCCATATATTGGAAACAAAAAATTATAGAGCAAAACTTGATAGCTATCTTTAAAGGAAATTGGAATTAAATGGCGTCATTTTCGACTGGAATGAAACTTTAATGAAGGCCTACACAGCTAAAAAAGTAGTAATCCAGCTGCGTGTAAAAGGCCTGGGTGTAAAATAAATATTGCATTATTTTATACACTTTGATGTGATTTTACACCCTGAAATATGTAGCCCATCAGTATGGGAAACCTACATGACCGAAATGTCAAGCTCATATATGCGTTTATCCTTACAACTTTTCATCGGTCTGATGGCCGAGTGAGCTAAGGCGCCAGTCCTTACTGTTGGTGCTGGGTTTGAATCCCGTCGGTTGCAACTTTTTTTGTTTTTGCAAAAATTGTACATGCAGTGTGTAATATTAAGTGTTTATTTTGACGAAGGTGATGTGCATGCTTTTTCATGCGATTTTACCATCGGATTTTTTGCTATGTAGTGGCGCGGTGGTTAGCGGCTTTGGCTGCCGATCCCTAAGTTGTTATGGGGCGCGGGTTAGATTCCCGCCTTATCCTCCTGGCCTTCTATCGGATGGGGAAGTAAAACATCGGTCAATTTGCGGTAAAGAGGTTTTGAGTGAGAGGTTTTGTAATTGTCTGCTCTACAACTTTGTAGAATATTATATTGAACAAATTACCCTTCTGGGTCAATAAAAAATCGAAAAGTATATTAAATTTCCCTTAAAATGACGTGTTCCAAAAAATTTTAACAGTTGAGCAACGGAAAATGGCAGAGTTTTAAAAACTTTTTTAGCGTTTTTTCGATGAAAAATACATTTTTTCAGAATTCTGAGTACGCCATCAAATCGGGCGTCTAATTTTACATAAAAGTCCCTTTGACACCAAATTATTGAAAAACACCTCTTTTTTCGCATGTTCAAAAATGGAAGGGGTCGTACCGCCCCTCCGTCACGAGATATCAAAAAACGGATTCGTGATCAGGGACAAAAGTTACCCCTTAGGACAAAGTTTCACGCAAATCGAAGAGGGGTCGGGGCAACTTTTCCCAATTTTGTGTAAGTTTACCTCACACCTCATTACCCCACTTTGAACTCATAACAAATTTTGTTAATTAAAATGTTAAATATGTCGAGAATTCCGACTCCAGCTATTCGAGTTTCGACGATTCCGACTCTGACTCGAGGTCCCCAAAAAGACCAGACTCCACCGACTCCAGCTCCGACAGCCTTCTAAAGTATCCTTGATTTGCAGATGGCCTCGAAACTCAATCGAGGTCATCGTGAAATAGGCATGCCAAAAAAAGCTAAAATTTCGTTAATCCGACATCTAACCCATCAACAATGGTCCATTAAATCACCCATCACGAATCTCACCGCCACCAACATAGTGCATGTCCATATTCCACAATCAGAGAAAGAAATCTCCGTCCGGAGCCATCATTTGGTTCTTCGTTCTCCCAAAAGGTAACAACACCACCAGCCCAACTCCAAAGTCTCCCCTAAAAGCCGATTACCCGCATAAACGAGAACTTTAAAAAAACTTTTTGTTAAATGGTTTTCTCACCATTTCAGAGATCGTAACCACTATTTGAAAAAGGGTAGGAAAACCTTAAAAATACCATATCGGAAATGGTACCCTACCATTTTTCATAAAGTTCGACCATCTGAATTGAGGGTGGTTAGCAACGGTAACCTTAAAAATCCCCGAACAACGTTTCGTCAAATTACCATTTGTGTAATGGTAAAAATAAAGTTAATTTTCGCGAAAAAGCGACCTTTTTCTCCCGGTTTTTACTGTTTGAGAAATGGTATTCAAATAGTATTTTAAGGTTTTTCTTACAATTTTTAACCTTGCTGCTACTATTTCAGAAATGGTGTGTAAATGGTATTTTAGGGTTTTTCTTGCTGTTTTTACCGAGCGCTACTATTTTGGAAAAAGTTTTCACATGGTTATTTAAGGTTAATTCTATAATTTCCTGCAGTTCCACTATTTGCAAAATAGTTCTAAAATGGTTTTTTAAGGTTTATCCATACATTTTCGACCTGTTTTTACTATTTGATAAATGGTTATTAAATGGTAAGTTAAAGTTTATCTTAAATTTGTATACCTACCAAATTTGTACAGAATTGTTCACTATTTGACGGATAATTCACAACAATAATATTAGAACTTTTTTGGCTTTAATTCTAGTTGATTGCCGATTCTGTTCGGTTGATCATACTGCCAAAGTCGCCCAAACCTGAAAAAAGAAAAAAACACAAAGTATCGAGTAGCATGTAACATTAAAATATGTGTACTTATCTGATGATTCAAATGATTTCCTTAATTAATGCCAATCGTGCGTTCGCTTCGATTTTGTTTTGTCGGTCGGCTGCCACCAAGATCTCTTTTGATTGCCGATAGAATCCTCCAGCACCAGCTGTTCCGTTGTTTCAAGTTCTCCACGGCGCTGAAATGATTAACAAGAAAAAATTAAACAAAGTATCTGGTAAATCAAATAATTTGTTTGAAAATTATACCTGCGCACAAAGCGTAAACAACAACCAGCCGCACAAACGTTTCACTTCAGACTGTTTCTGCCTGCGCCTGCCTGCCTGCATGAGAGCAGGTTGATTGGCGCTGTGAGCAGGTAACGAGCGTAGCAGAAAAGAGAGAGCGCACAAACAAATATTATTTTGCGTTTAATCCAAAATATATAAATTGATTCAGAAATATTTATGCGAAATGTGTGTGTGAAATTAACAAACAATTATTTAAGACATGAGAGTCTGCAATCTGACGATTTCGATTGTTTTGACCGTGTCCCCCAAAAAAGTCCAAACGATTCCAATTAGGGCTATTACCAGACGAGCATCAAAGTTTATAGATCGCAACGAGATTAGCGCGTTTCCTTTGATGGTTGTTGTAGATTCTGCGAAATATTACTTTCGCGGAGGTCCTGAAACTTCACTTCGTCGGGGTAAAAGCCCTATTTTTTACCAACTCAAACGAGTTTATCGACTTTATACTGATCGTCAACGGCGAAGCGATCTTTCTTTCCTATTAGCCGTACATCCACACGTCGCACAACGACGGAATAGGGCCGGACAGCAGAGCTTTAAAATGTCACAAGGCGGTGGCGCCATCACCGTGTGTAACAAGAACATTTCCAGCCGGATCAGCTCTCCGACCGAGATGCACCGTCGAGTTTCCGCTCATCATACTCAACATTCGGCGCTTGCCAAGCTGAAAGTCGAAATCGCGTCGGCACAGGTGCCAAGACACCAATTAGTATTGTCCGTTTCTTTCAAAGGTACACGCCGCGCGGCATTTCGAAATATGCCGTAGACATTGTTGCCAGCGATTTTCTGCACTTTTGGTGCAATTAAAAACAAACCTGCCAACAATTCCAGACGATTCGAAGAAGAAGATCAACAATTGATTTGACAGCGCGCATTTGCCGAAAGTGCGGCGCGTCGTTTCGAGGCTGGTTTGCCGCGTGTCTTTCTCGGGAATACGCGCAATACGTACAATCAGTCTAAATAAAACTGTTATGTTCCGGCCATAATGTGTCGGTACATCAATAATATAAACATTGTGAAGCAAACATTTCGAAGAGTATTGAAAAACTGGCTTTGCCCACTCCGTTCTTTTTCGGCCCCTAAGTACTCAAAAATTGGCCGCCATCCTCAATTCGTGCAAGCTCCATGACGGCCTAAAAGTCCATTACCCTAAGTGATACGATCACTCGCAAAAAACACCGCGAATCGAAAACCGTCAAGTTTCGCGCTAGTTCATACACCGCGAGACCAGTGTGGATCATCAGAAGCACGTACCACCGGCACTCTTCACCAGTCCGAACGAAATTGCCAAGCCGCTGCCGTTCATCAACAGGTTCACGGAAAAGCTTACAATTTTGGCAAGTGGGACGCAGCCGCTACCGCAAACGAAGGGTCATTTTTTAAGAGAATCCCTACCAAAATAATCATCCATGTTGTCTTGGAAGCACTGTAATTTGCGCTTGAAAAAAAATACCTTCCAAATATCGAATCAGCAGGAACAGTTTAACACCGTCAAACGTCTCGGCGTTTCCAATCACCGATCGATGCTGGTTGATGTAGTTTGATAGAGCCAACATCGAGTCCACTTCCGGATTGAAGCGCACCTCGTACACGATCTGGATCGCACGCAATCCTAATGTATTAAGTCATGAGCTGAGCTGGCGTACCATTTGTTCGCATCCGGTTGACCGGTCTGAAACTAATCGCGGTCGTAATTTGCGACATCTGTTCCGTCAGCTGAATCTTATTTTCGTTGCTCCTCAAGTGTTCATCAGCTGCTGCATAAATCGGCCACACCCTGCATTCGGAATTGACAAGGCCGGTGCCAAATCATCTGCCAACGTCGGAACCGATCGGCCTGACTCAAGCGGCTGATTCAACAGTCCCTGAACAAAACTGCGACCGACCACGGCCAGGTTCGACGAAACGATACTTGCCCGACTCGAACAAGATCAACCCACTCGTTCCGATCGTCGGAACGTTGCGAGCCAGTTGACCGCGGCCAATAATTTTGCGCTGCGATTTGTGCGTCGTCTCCGGGATGCGCGTCTGGAAGCCAATGTCTGCCGAATCTTTCGCACTTGTTTCGCCGGAACCTCAGTCTTCCGACGAGCTGGACTGGCTTAGCAGCGTATGCCCCAGATTCAACCGGGAACAAATGCACAAAATCAGCAGCAAATCGCGGACAAAACGGACGAAAAAACGCGACTCACGACGGAATTAGCCAAAACAATGTTTTGACGTTTCTGTTTCAGTTCAGCGCAGCAGGCCGTTTGTCGTTGCGCGAGATATTTATTAGTGAGAAGGAAAGAGAGAGCGACAGCAACAACTCAGCTGTTTATGTTGACAGATTTTCAGGAGGGGGTTTGGCCATTTTTGTCGATCGATGATAAAATCGATGTCGACTCTCTGATATTATGGAAAGTTGGATGCAAGTCGATCAGTACAGGAAAGGGAACGTTCTTATATTACGTGATGCAAAATCACGCTAACTGTAACTTAAAATGGCACTTTGCTGAGTTCGTTTTCGCACTTTTTCATACGAATTTTTCAGTTCGACTACGATTACCAAAAAAGTGTAACTGTATGGGGAGGGAGTAATTGAACTCAGTGAAGTGCGATTTCAAGTTACAGTGTAGAACGTGTCAGATTATAAATATATAAAATAAATTTACGTTGATTCGGTTAACAGTGCAAACAAAAATAAAACGTCTTAAAAATAAATCGAAGAGATTTCACATCATCGCTGTCGCGAAGTTTTTAACCAAAAATAAACAGAAACAGTGAAATGGGTTGAAAATCATCAGAATCACTTAGCGGAACTTGAACATATGCATATTATGTAAGTGTGAGAGTTTTCTTTTCTGAACATCGATAAAATTTACGAGTGTTTTTCTCTTTGGTGGCAGGTTGTAAAACTGCGATTTTCCCATCAAATCTGGTTTCTGGCTGCATTCTGGATCCTGTGCCGGTGGCCACTTCTAACTTCATCCACAATCCTCACAAGGCACGAAGCCGTCGTTTTGTAATACGTCGTAACAAAGATGCTCCACAACCCACTAAGAATTTTGGCTCGAGCCTCGACTCGATTCAGGCTCGATCTCGAGCCAAAATTCTCAGAGGAATCGACTGCACCTCATGAAGAACTCGTCCTCAAGCTTCCGGTCTATTCACGTGCCACCTGAATCAGCATGATCACCACAACACACCTACAGGATATTCAATCTGCTAAGAGCGTTAGAATCTGTTAATTCGGAACCAATCCCGTTGAAAACCGTCCCGGTTCAGCGGAACCCGTAGAGTGATCATCGAGTGAAAACTTTTTAGGGGAGCCTTCTCAGGGTGTCCACTTCGTGCTGATATACGTTGTGTAATTTGTTGTTTTATTGGGTACGATAACTTGTTAGTTAAACTATGTATCAAGTCAAGGAGGGAATTAGCCGGAAATTTACATTTGATCCATAATAAACGAACAAATCTCAAAACTAAAACTAACTGAATTCTAAGCTTGAATGTGTCGCCTTAGGGCACTTTTAAATTGAGAGAAAGTAGGTTTGTGCTTAATGTCCACGGGGAGGTTGTTCCAGCAGGAAGCACCAGCTGTCAGCACACTCTTGCTGCTCAATGTTGTGTGTCTTGGGACGATCAGGTTCCGCGTTCGTTGCTGCTGGCCGTGCACTAGATGTTCTCGAAGATAATCAGGCAGGTCGCCGTCGCATCCCCGCCTAATGAAGCAGCAGGTACGTAGGTGGTAGTTGGCCAGTAGGTCGTGTCCAAGGATGCTGTTCCGAACTGCGTTGTGTTGGGAGGTTTGGCTAAGAGAGAGCACTTGGGATTGGTGTTGATCAATTAAACGACATTTCAGGGCAATCCATTTTAAATCTTTGGTTGTACAAAGCATCATTGTACTCAGAAAAATATTCTTTATCGTTAAGAACAAACACAAATTTAAGCTTAATTTAAGAACCAATTCTTTATGCTTATGATGAATATTTACATATCAATTGGAATGATGACAAAAGGCTCAATAAAATTGTCTAAATTTAAAACAAAAACATAACATTGATAAAAATTACATATTAGTAAAAAAAAAGTGTCGGAAAATTGATATTTTACCAAAAAAAGAAAATTTGCTCCAATTCAACAAAATAAAATCAAAGTATCATCTCATGATGCAGGGTTTTCGAAAATGCGTTTATAAGTGCCAATTTTGCAAATTAAAATTTAATAAATAAATTATGTTTTGTGCCCATCTGCTCGGATGTATGTTTTAAACTATTTTAATTCTAAATTAATTCTAAAGAATTCGTTGAAAACAATCATTGTAGAAAAAAAGTATAATATTAAAATTTACTCTTTGTTTTGTGTAAAAAAAAACTTTGCAAATCGTAACTATTTTTCAAATAATTATTTTATGTTTCCATATGCTACTTGCGTATCGAGATGACTATTTGAACTTTAAAATAATCTTTTGATATACGATAACCATTTCAGCAAATATACTTAAATAGTTTTTCAAAGTCGTCAAGAAAAAATCACCGTTACTAACTATAAAATAACTCTATTACGTATGGTAACCATTTAACAAAAAGTTATCGAGGTCCGCCAAATAACATTATTACAAATGGTGACCTTATCTCATAAGGTTTTTTTAAGTTCCTCACCAGAATCGATATAGTTTTCGTTTATCCGGGTAACGTCAGTCGGTCTCGCTGCGGTGTCGGGACGCTCTCTCCATCCCGCGTGTCAGACATTTGGGACAAGCCGCCAAATCGCTGGTAGCGCTGCACACTAATCGATTAGAAATCATTAATCAATTTCATAACTTCTTGAATGGGGCCCACACGACCATCGCGTTTCGGGCGAGTGATCGAGAGTTCATCTAGATAAGCCACAATTAGATCACTTTAGCGCGGGGAATTAAATGAATCTGTCTTGTCACTCGTTGATCGGGGCTGCCACACCCAATCGACAGCAGTGGCAGCAGCAGCGGTTTTGGGGTGGGCATCATGACAAGATCAAGACCTCCGAATCGATGGAGGACTAAGAAGTGGGAGATTTTGGTTCATGGTCGTAGGAGTTGGATTGCCAAATTGCGTCTAGATCGGTGTGGAGATCACATACTTTGGAGAACGTCAAAGATTGATGGTTGAGCTGATTTAAAGAATCACATTAATAATTAAATCAAATTCAGACTACCTCAAGGACATTTCAACATAACTTGTTCGCTAATTATTAAACTATACACATTCATGTGCATGTGTGTGTGTGTGTGTGTTTGCTGGGCACGTGTTTACCTTTCTCCAATCAATCAAGTTTCAATATTTAATTAAATCCAAGTACGTATAGCGGTTGATTGGCAAGCGCTGTGTGTGTGGTCTTCTTTTGTCACCACGTTAACCAAACAAACCGTTGATTAGTTTAGATCCCTCCCAAGACATGGTGGCATTTTGACCCTTTCGAGGGCTGCTTTGGTATTATTTGAATGTTCGATTCGATTAAATTAACTTAAAATCGACTTGAATTCTTCCAACAATTTTCAAAACAGCCTGATGCAGATAGGACTAGGACATTTAAAAATTTAATCGCAAATTATAAAAAAAATCCAAATAATTTCAAAAAAACAAGTCCAAAATATTAAAATATCATATATGCCCAAGCAGACGAAAATAACTTGGGATTAACAATTTTTTGATATTTGAAAATACTAGGCCAATAACATTTCATGTTATTTATAACAAGTTTTGTTATTCGCCGTTATGATTTTTTTGTTTTTGGATTGTTATTATAATAACGGACTAATCACATTTTGAGCTATTCTTCGAACAAATCTTTGTTATTATTTTTTATTATTTTTAACAACTAATCCGAACATTCCAATAACATTTGGAGTTATTCTTCCATAACAAAAAATGTTATTCCCTAGTTGTTTTTGCTTTCAATCAATATCAGAACAATAACAAATTTTGTTATGATAACATAAACTGTTATTCAACTCTTATGCAAAAATTGATTTTTCAAAACGAATCCATAACAATTATTGTTATTTTAACAGTATTTATTATTTAAATGGTATGAATTTTGTTATTACCGTCTGCCCGGATATTCAATTTTTAGAATTAATTCTGTAAGATTTGCTATGTTGGTTGGATAACTCAAATATAATAATTTACTTTTGAATGATGAATTTTGTTATGTTTTTATTTTTAATTTAAATTGAAATTTGGTAATTTATGATTAGATTGCTTGATAAACAATCATTAAATCACTTCCACCTGACAGGGTCAACTTTAAAGAGAGTGCAATCAAGCAATGCACTCCCATGGGACAATTAACCCCGTGCACGTGTTTGAATTTTACCCAATTAATTCGAAGCCAACGGCGATAACAATGAACCGATGAAAGATGAGTGAGCTGACGACGACGATGAATAAATAAATTATGCCATCACATGAATGTGGCCGATAATGATTTCCGAATTAATTATTTCATTCATCGATCACACACTCATCGGCGCTTCGTCACTCCAGGAATTTGTGCAGGACCGGGATTTTGGACTCGAAATGGACTGCTGTGCATAATAAGTGCATTATTGCATTATTCGACGTTGGGCGGGAACGAGCTGCACGTGAAATTATTTCCAGGACAGGCAAGCACGTCGTTCAAATCCCCCGCTGGGACATGTCCAGGTGACACCGGTTGACATTACTCTAAACTGTGAGTTAATTTTCTATAAAAGTTTGCATCTTTTGGAAAGAGACGAAATTCAAAAATACAAAAATATAAAAATACAAAATTACAAAAATACAAAAATACAAAAATACAAAAATACAAAAATACAAAAATACAAAAATACAAAAATACAAAAATACAAAAATACAAAAACACAAAAATACAAAAATACAAAAATACAAAAATACAAAAATACAAAAATACAAAAATACAAAAATACAAAATACAAAAATACAAAATACAAAAATACAAAAATACAAAAATACAAAAATACAAAAATACAAAAATACAAAAATACAAAAATACAAAAATACAAAAATACAAAAATACAAAATACAAAATACAAAATACAAAAATACAAAAATACAAAATACAAAAATACAAAAATACAAAAATACAAAAATACAAAAATACAAAAATACAAAAATACAAAAATACA
The DNA here is from genome assembly GCF_015732765.1 of Culex quinquefasciatus. Lineage (NCBI taxonomy): Eukaryota > Metazoa > Arthropoda > Insecta > Diptera > Culicidae > Culex > Culex quinquefasciatus. Next base: position 49,233,563 of record NC_051863.1, on the reverse strand, counting down.
AAAATACAAAAATACAAAAATACAAAAATACAAAAATACAAAAATACAAAAATACAAAAATACAAAAATACAAAATACAAAAATACAAAAATACAAAATACAAAAATACAAAAATACAAAATACAAAAATACAAAAATACAAAAATACAAAAATACAAAATACAAAAATACAAAAATACAAAATACAAAAATACAAAATACAAAAATACAAAAATACAAAAATACAAAAATACAAAAATACAAAAATACAAAAATACAAAAATACAAAAATACAAAATACAAAAATACAAAAATACAAAAATACAAAAATACAAAATACAAAAATACAAAAATACAAAAATAAAAATACAAAAATACAAAAATACAAAAATACAAAAATACAAAATACAAAAATACAAAATACAAAAATACAAAAATACAAAAATACAAAAATACAAAAATACAAAATACAAAATACAAAATACAAAAATACAAAATACAAAAATACAAAAATACAAAAATACAAAAATACAAAAATACAAAAATACAAAATACAAAAATACAAAAATACAAAAATACAAAAATACAAAAATACAAAATACAAAAATACAAAAATACAAAATACAAAAATACAAAAATACAAAAATACAAAAATACAAAATACAAAAATACAAAAATACAAAAATACAAAAATACAAAAATACAAAATACAAAAATACAAAAATACAAAAATACAAAATACAAAAATACAAAAATACAAAAATACAAAAATACAAAAATACAAAAATACAAAATACAAAAATACAAAATACAAAAATACAAAATACAAAAATACAAAAATACAAAAATACAAAATACAAAAATACAAAATACAAAAATACAAAAATACAAAAATACAAAATACAAAAATACAAAATACAAAAATACAAAAATACAAAATACAAAAATACAAAAATACAAAAATACAAAAATACAAAAATACAAAAATACAAAAATACAAAAATACAAAAATACAAAAATACAAAAATACAAAAATACAAAAATACAAAATACAAAAATACAAAATACAAAAATACAAAAATACAAAATACAAAAATACAAAAATACAAAAATACAAAAATACAAAACAAAATACAAAAATACAAAAATACAAAAATACAAAAATACAAAATACAAAAATACAAAAATACAAAAATACAAAAATACAAAAATACAAAAATACAAAAATACAAAAATACAAAATACAAAAATACAAAATACAAAAATACAAAAATACAAAAATACAAAAATACAAAAATACAAAAATACAAAAATACAAAAATACAAAAATACAAAAATACAAAAATACAAAATACAAAAATACAAAAATACAAAAATACAAAAATACAAAAATACAAAAATACAAAATACAAAAATACAAAATACAAAAATACAAAAATACAAAATACAAAATACAAAAATACAAAAATACAAAAATACAAAAATACAAAAATACAAAAATACAAAAATACAAAAATACAAAATACAAAAATACAAAAATACAAAATACAAAAATACAAAAATACAAAAATACAAAAATACAAAATACAAAAATACAAAAATACAAAAATACAAAAATACAAAAATACAAAATACAAAAACAAAACAAACAAACAAAAATAAAATACAAAAATACAAAAATACAAAAATACAAAAATACAAAAATACAAAAATACAAAAATACAAAAATACAAAAATACAAAAATACAAAAATACAAAAATACAAAAATACAAAAATACAAAAATACAAAAACACAAAAATACAAAAATACAAAAATACAAAAATACAAAAATACAAAAATACAAAAATACAAAAATACACACAAAATCATCACAAAATCATCAGAAAATCAAAAAAAAAAAGAACCTTCTTTTTTGACCAGTTTCTCTAGAACAGATAACAGCGGTTAGATTTGGTGGTGAGGACTGCAGATCGCTGTCATTGTTGCAGATTACCAACATTTGGAAGCTTGCATATTCTGATAAAAAAGCTATTCTGAATGTGACAAGACTAGGATGACAATTTCTGCAGCATTTTTTGCTTGTGGTTGTAGAAAGATTGCAGTGACTCACTCTTAACCCAATCTTCTGAGTGACTCTGTTTTGAATCCTACCTGGTCCGCAAACTTTACTTTTCTCGAATAACGCGAGGGCGAGCTTGGTGCGCCAAAATTCCTCGCGAACACACCTTAACGACCGCTTTTCCGCCGCGCTCAGTTTCGGCGCCCGTTATGACTGACAGATTCAGCCAACCGTCGAAAATTGAACGGGCGCACGCGAGTCGCGGGTGGAGCTGCAGATAGTCACAAAATGTTGGAATGTTTTGCTCGCTGCCGCCACCGCCAAAAACTGACACTGATTAATGTCGGCCGTCAATTCACGTGTCACCAGTTGAAAGCATGTTGTCACGCAGTTTGATTACTTTCTGGTCGTTGGGTTTGGCGGATGGGGAGGATTTGAGGGGCACAGTTTTGGGAGGTTTGGTTGAGGTTCAGAAGGGCAGTTGAGTCCTTAGATTTTTTTTTAAATTCTGCAGGATTGTTTAAAAGTAGAAAAAATTAAGTAACTGCTACATTTCTTTTCTAGCAGCACACTCGCCGCCGGAACCAACAGAAAACCTCAGAAACCACGACGGCTCCATGGTCCATTTACTGGCCAACCCATGCCGTGGACGGAGTGCACGTCTAGCCAACCTGACGGACGGGTCGTTTGTTAGTTTTTCACCCAAAACAACACCCAACAACTGCCGCTTTGTCGTTTGTCATTTGCCTTTGTGACCATCGTGATGGCCACGGAAAGGTGAGGCAAACACTCGATGGTGGAGTTCTCTTGTGTCTCAAATGGTTTTTATGAAGATCTATAGAAAAACGTTTTGGAGCAGAAAATATTTTTGAATGATTTAGAAGATTTTTCTTCAAAAACAGTTTCACAAAAAAAAATATTAATAATCAAAAAAAAAAAATCTTTTTTTGAAGATTGTGTCAAGTGCGCACCAGGTCAACAATCTGCCAAGGTGAAACAAAGTGCGTCCACCAGATGTGTGACATGTAATAATAATCGGTCACAGAACACTAACCACGTCTAAAGTTGTTGGCCAACAAGCGGAAATGGCCGTCTGGAGGTGCCTCTAAATAATTTTCTTGTGTTCATAAGCAAAGCGCACGACGACTGTGGTGAGCACCCGTGATTAGTCTTTGTCATCGCATTTTGTGTCACACTTAGTTCTAGAAAGATCGCTTTTATTTTGAAGTTTTAAATAATTTATTTTTATATGTGAGCGATTCTCTACGAAATCTGTCTTTATTTTTAATTTTCTTTTTTTCTTTTTTAATCTGGCTGAAACTTTTTTAGTGCCTTCGGTATGACCAAAAAAGCCTTTTTGCATCATTAGCTTGTCCATATAATTTTTCATACAAATTCTGCAGCTGTCCATTCAAAAATGATGTATGAAAATCTGTATCTTTTGAAGGAATTTTTGGTTCGATTTGGTGTCTTCGGCAAAGATGTATTTCCGATCTTTTTGAAAACAATATTTTCTTTTGTTAAATCAAGACTAACATTTCAGAAGGGCGTAGAATCTAATGTTTGGCCCTTTTGAAATGTTAGTATTTGTGAAAAAAAAATAATATTGATTTCGAAAAGATCACAAAATTTCACGAATGTTTCATATTTCAAGATCGGACCATTAGTTGCTGACACATTAGAAAATGATGGGTTGTTTGGGTGAGACTTAGAAAACATGTATTTTCCTGTTTTCAAAATTCAAAAAAGCAAAATAGAGCTTTTTATAAATATTTTTCCAATAGTTGGGTACTAATTTAAACAAAATAGCAACTGCGATTATTTTCAAAAAGTTACCTAAAATGGCAATAATTTGAAAACGGTGCACTTTATCAAAATTTCACTAAAGAATTTTTTGATTACAAATTTGATTTTACATCGAAAAATGTAGTTGAACAATTTTTGCAACCAATATTTCGATTTTTCGAAAATCTGTATTGATTCAAAAATTCATAACTCGGTCAAAGATTGTTTGCACATTCTGAAAATTCCTGAAAAGTTGGCATTTGATGTCCCCTAAAACATATCAGAAAATAAAAAAAGTAAAAAATAGTTTGTTTTTGCAAATCAAATTTTAGTGACAAAAAGTGAAATTAAAAATAACCAAAAAAATTTGCCGTGTACAGACAGGCCTCGGTTTTGCACTGCCCCGGTTTTGATTCGTTCAGCTGCCTCGATTAAGCACGGTCCAGTGCTTAACTGAAGCACAGAGCTTATGGGATTTTGGCTATATGGGAGACATTGGCTTTAATCGTATGAAAAATCATGCAAACATGAAAAAAATATAGTGTTTTGGAATTGGGATGATGTCAGCTATCCATTAAATTTATAATTTCATGAAAATTTTCACAAAAATACGTTTTTTTAATTTCAGTTTTTTAACATGGGTATCAAACGATCGGGATTTTTTCCTACATTTAGATTTTTTGAAAATACTAAAAAATTTCACAAAACTACTTATTTTCGAAAAAATACTTAAAATTTCAGTTTTTACAATATTTTGAGTATTTTTTTTTCGAAAATACGTAGTTTTGTGAAAATATTGAGTGTTTTCAAAAAAAAATAATGATTTAACATTCGAAATGTATGAAAAAAATGACTATTTGATACCCATATTTAGGGCTAGTGATTTTTCACGGCAAAAAAATCGAAATTACGCGGCATGCCATTTACAAAACATTGAAATTTCATGGAAATTTCATGGTTTTCTAAAAACTGCTCAAAATAAACGTAAAAATGTATTGTTTTAGCAAAATTATAAAGTATGAAAGAGATACACTCAACGTTAAGATTTGTTTATAGGACCAAATAAAAAAATTTCAAGAATTTATGATTTTGCTGTTTTAATTTTATTAAGATTTTATAAAATTAATTTGTCCAAAAACCCTCTAAAACGAAGCACGAAGTCCTGAACCTCTAAGAAAAAAGAAAACATATAATACATTGCAAAATGGTTAACAAATATATGTTTTATTGTACTAGTCAATTTGATTAAAACACATAACTAATATTCAAAATATTACAATGCAATTTGTTCATTATTGTTTAATATCGTTGAATAATTAAAATAAAATTTACAAAAAAAAAGCTATTTTCTGCGTTTTCTTTTAGAGAAGTCTGTTTGGAATTTGGTGAAACAAAGAAACTATTTGCATTTCGACGTCGTCGTGCTATCATGTCGCACCCGCCATTTTGACGTTCCGAGAAAAACGCGTTTTAATGTTTGACCTTGAATATACAAAAACGAGAGCACGCAATGTAAACAATAACAAACACGTTTTGTTTGGCTGACCATTCTGTGCATTGTCCCGAAGTTTGGTTGAAGTTGGTTGCCGGAGTCCCCAGTTATAATTACAAATGTTTACGGTAGTCTAGCTTGTACGTGCGACAAACGCATCCTGACTTTCCTGGCCTGAAATCCCTTTGGCCTTTTGTCGCACTTACATCAATTTTCATGGAGTGACAAGATAGCACGACAAGATTGAAACTACTTTCATATGTAAAGTGACAAAAATGCACGGAGTTTTTTCGGTTTTTGTTGAATATCTCAGGATTGAAATCGAATTTTGGGGATCTGTGAAGGTCAAAAGGTGAGGCATTGTGAGCTGCACAAAATGGCGTTCTTAACTCAATTTGGCCCAAAATGCACGTACGACAAGTTAGCACGATGGCGACGATTTCTTAAAATATTCGAATGAACAATATTTTCAAAAAAGTAGTTGTAGATTTGATATAAAAAACTTTTTTATCTGTAAAATGCTTGTTAGAAATCTTCTAAAATGCTTGAATTATAAAAATTAAGTTAAAATTCACTGAGTAGCGATTTATCAATTAAATATTTGAAATTTCGTGGCATTTCACTACAAACTAATGAAGCAAAATGGCATCTTTAGGCATACCGATGGCGCCAAAAAAGTTTCAGCCGGATTAAAAAATACAAAAAAAAATAATAAAAAAGACCAATTTCGTAGAGAATTGCTTTTAACAAGTTTTATTTTCATGGTGTTACATTTCTTGTCGATTTGTCAATAAACTGAGTGTATTTACAAGTCTTTCTTTCATTATTTGAAAAAATATTCATGAAAAGTGATGCTAAGACATCAATCTTCCAACTTTCAATTTATTTAAACTAGAAACAAATTCGATTGGAAATCAAACCACTTCCACCCTTAATGCGACATCCAAAGTGAAAGAAACGCCACTTTGCAACACGAAACTTTATCGCAAGCTTTGTTGACGAACAAACGACACGTCCCGTCCATGACTTCCGTCCCTTTCCGGTAATGACCTATAAATCCAGTCCAGAGCTTATCGGGGCCTGGTTTCTGTTGGCTCAGGCCAGGCCACCTCCATTAGTTTGACAGCCTCGGCGAGAGCTACAAATGGCCCCTCCATTGCGGTTGACTTCCGTCCGGAACACCTTGGTAAACATATGGCCGCTAGGTTTTGGACTGGTGCGACGTTGATTCCGTCGTCGTCCGATGCTTATCAGGTGGTGAACAAATTATGCTCCATTAACTTGGGAGCACCCTACACCAAGTGTTACGGTTGAAGCTTTCAAGGGTTGAGAGTTGACGGATTTTTGTGGTGTAAAGAATGACAAGGTAGAATTTGAATAAATATTTTTAAGAATTTAAATAACCCAATTCGTCAAAAAACAAACAATGTTTTAGAAAATAAACACAACTTCGTCATGCTGCTGACTTTGCTGACGAAGTCTAGCGTGAATGTATGGTGTAGACTGATTCAAAATGATTAAAACATTCAAAAAATTAACAGACCTATTAAAAAGTTTTTCAAGGTCATCTTCCATTGTGATAAATTAATTCTTTTAATGCTGATTCTCTAAAATATTTTCTTAAATTTAATTTTAGTAAACAAATTTTGAGCCAATCTAATATGGACTAAACTACTTTTCGTTCCCTTTCGTGCCACAGGGTGACTTTGTCCCGTTTGCCGACTCAGCTGGCACTGTGAAAATGCATGTAGCTTGCTAATACAGTCATTATCCGGAATTAATTAGCTGGAACCGCGTTGTCGCGTTGGGGGAGAATCAGGTTTGAACACGGAACATGTGGTATTTGTTGCTAAAAACTTTTTTAATTATTTTTTTTTCGATTGAAAAAAAAATGCTGGGTGAAATCAAGGTTGTTAAACGATAAAATTATCGTCGATAATATTATGGTCTGACGATAACGATAATCTATCATTATCGTTATTTCGATAATTCTACCGGCGATAATCTTATCGCCGTTAATGGACGATAACTCATTTAAAAAATCTTTCTAAAATCGATTAATTCAAACATGTCATGTTTAATTTTCAATGATTTTACTAAGAATATTTTTTTTGAAATTACATCTGTATGTACTCATTTTTTTCACAAATTACCGTGTTTTTCGAAAATACTCAAATGGATATCAAACGAAGCAACATTGTGTATTATTTTTCCACATTATTAGAATATTTTTAAAATACTGTAATTTTAGAAAATACTAAAATTTTTAAAATATGCAATTGAAATTTCGTATGCTTTTTAAATTGATTAGAGTTTTTTTGGAAAATATATTTTTTTCGAAATACCGTATTATTTCGAAAATACCAAGGCTGTTGCGAATATTTTTTGAAGTTTATGTCCCTCGGCTCTCGCCAAAGTCGCGGGGACGGGGGGCGGGCGAAAAAATTAAAAAAAATATAAAAATTTAACTTACCAGCCTAGGTTTCAACATTTGGATGAAAAAAGTGTTTTAAAATGCATTTTACAGGCATACAGTTGCTTTCCAATCATAAGTTTTGAAAATATCGAAGAATTGAGGTTTTTTTTTAGCAAAAAAAAAAAACACTTTTCGTGGGACTGTACATTGGTATTTCATGAAAATTTAAAATGTTTTCAAAGGAGTTCAAACATGCTAAATGTGATTATAAACGCGGTAAAATGCATTCGAACTGGTTTTCAGTTGATTAAACTTCAATTTTCATTAAAATTTTGAAGTTTTTCGAAAAAATATATATTTTTTTTGCAAAATATCGTATTTTTTTTTATTTTTTTTCGAAATAATATGGCATTTTTGGAAAATTTTAGTATTTTACAAAAAAAAAAATCTAATAAAGTTAAAAGTTTTTTTTGGTTAGGTTTGGCTTTAGATCTGTTTGGGGAAATAAGCCAAGTATAAGTGTACAATTTTTATGTTTTTGTACCTTACCCACTAAATCTACCCCTAGATTCCTTGAAAAAGGCTCAAAACGGGTCGATACGTCGGATGAAAAGAACATACAAGTATTTTGATTCCCCAAACAGACCGAAAGCCAAACCTAACCTAAAAAGAAATATTGATACGGTTGAATAAACAGCAGGATAAAGTGAAAAGGCTATCGAAATTTTGCATCGTTTGATACCCGTATTGCAAATTATGAAAATTGGAGTATTTTCAAAAAAATAGGTTATTTGTGAATATTTTCCAAAAAAAAACTCTGATAAAATGAAAAACAATAAAAATTCGCTTCGTTTTACACCCATATTGAAAATTTTGAAAATTTGAGTATTTTCAAAAAATTGTATTTTGTGAAATTTTTAGTTCTATGCAAAAAAAATCTATTAAAGTGGAAAAGCATAAAATATTTCGCTTCGTTTGATACCCATATTGCAAATTATGAAAATTTGAGTATTTTCGAAAAAGATGGTATTTTGTGGACAATTTTGAGTGCATGTTTTACTTTGAAACTAACTAAATTAAAAAAAAAAGTATTCTTAGAGAAAGCATTGAAAATTTAACATGATATAGTTGAGCTATGTTGATTTTAGAATGATTTTAATAATGAATTATCGTCCATTATTGGCGATAAGATTATCGCCGATAGAATTATCGAAATAACGATAACGATGACGATAGAAAAATAAATTGCTCTCTATAAAAAAAATCAATTTTTTTTTTAATTTTTTGAAACAAAACGTTACTTAATCCACCTTTAGGTGGTTGGTGCCTTCCACACATTCATAAAGGCAATACATTCAGTAAAAATAGCAACTTTAACATGTTTAACAAATCAACTTTATTACTCATTTCTTTTGATAGGGTTCGCAAACCTTCAATATTTCTGACTCAAAATCTAATAAAAAACCTTTTCAACGATAGTGCTAATAACTTTTGATTGGGTTGTCAGATCCTCAATGTTTTAGGCTCATTTGAAAGGTCTTTCGATTATCTAACTAACAATGGGTCGCATCATGGACCCGGACATCATTTTAATTGAAATATCTGAGATCCGGCCTCCAAAAAGTGTATAAATAACACTTAAGTGCTGATAACTTTTGATAGGGTTGTCAGATCTTCGATGTTTTAAACTCATTTGAAAGGTATTTCAATTATCTAACTAACGACGGGTTGCATAAGGGACCCGAACATCATTTTCATTGAAATATCTGAGACCCGGCCTCCAAAAAGTGTATAAATAACACTTAAGTGCTAATAACTTTTGATAGGGTGGTCAGATCCTCGATGTTTTAGGCTCATTTGGAAGGTCTTTTCAATACCTTTCTGAAAATGTATAACATGATAGGGTTTCTTGCAAAAACCACCCTTTTACAATCTTCCGGACATACGCCAAAATCGTTATTTTAGCATAACTTTTGAAATCCTTTACTAAACTTGCTGATTTTAAATAGAGACTTATGGGACCCCAAGACGGATCGAATGAGACTTCAGTAAGGTGAGGAAGGCAAAAAAAGTGCAAATAACCAGTTTTTTTTTTCAAAAGCATCACTGCACCAGGTGGATGTTGGAAAATGCAATTTGCAAACGTAGCTAAAAAGGATCCCAAAGATTGCTCTTTCCAAGGAGTTCATCCCATGATCCAATTGTCACAGTCAAAGCATAAGTGCATTGTTTGGACTTGCAGCTGATGATACGAATGAAACTGGACAATTGGATTCTTTGCCGTTTGATGTTAGAGCTGAGTCCATTGCAAAAAACTGGAGTAGATTTTTGCCCAATGATCCATCTGGGTGCAAAATGAGCCCGGAATTAATCGTTCGTTCTACGAGATGTGACGTCCAATTTTGGCAGGCTTCAAAGGGATCTCCGCCGACCCTTTTTCGGAAACAACAAATAAATTGGAGACCCCGAAATGAAGACTTCTCTCGAAATCCCAGAAATCCCCGGTCTTTTCTAGAGGGACGGGAGGAAAAACAAACGAGAGACGACACCGGATGATTGTTTGAGATTTGATAAATGATACCCCAAACAACGAGGGGGAGCCAACGACGAGGGGGCCAAGTTCAGGTATCCTGGACCTGATTTTGCCTTCCGGACGTAATCTTCTCTTAAGGGAAAACAATCACTGGTGCTCGCAAAAGTCAATGCCCTGTTCAAATAACGATAGTGAAGGGATGGCCTGGTCATACGACACCCCAGAGGACAGGGTCGGGGACCCTCCTTCAATCGTATGGCTTTTCTGGCAGAAATTGGAGCATCATTTTTCATTACCCATTTTTCATCCCCGGATTGGGTTTGGGAAAACATCTTTTGAATGCGGAATCGTTTGCCGACCTGGAGGGGTCAATATTGTGCAGCTTTGCTTTGTTTCAGCATGTTTACTGAATGATTGTCAAATAGAATCAAACATTGGGATTTTTCCAAAATATGTAAATTTATACAAAAATGCATAATTGACCAGTAACTTATTTTTACAATTTTTCAATTTATCAAATAATCAATTTTTCAATTTTATTTTTTTTTCAATTTCTCAACTTTTAAATTTTTAAATTATTTAAATCTTTAACTTATCAATTTATCAGTTATTTAAATGCGCTTGAAAATAGCGAATCAACTTTCAAACAACATCGTTCCCCAAAATCTCTCACGCAACCTGCTTCATTCACGCAAAACCAGGAAAGTGGTTGCCCGACTTGACAACTTAATTTCGGTTCGCGTGGCCAGCGTGATGCTGCCACCGAAATTAGTTGCGATGTCCGCTCAAATAGAACCAGTGTGATTCGTCCAAAGAGTGAGAATTTTCGAGAGTGGCAAAGGTTCGCACGGTTGTTGTTTGCTACCCCCCAAAACCAAAATGTTTCAGTGGCGGATGCGAAAAGTGGTCAACATGGTACTAATTTTGGAGTGAACTTGAGAATGATGATTAAGGTTATGCTCTGTGGATCATTGTTTGCCTCATATATAGCTATAGAAATTTTTTTATTGGAAGTTTGCAAAAAAAAAATCATAACAATAATATGAAAAAATTTGGTTCATAAATGAAAATACGAAAATAAAAATTTATAAACAAACCCATGATTTCTGTGCCAAAAGTGCAAAAAATAACCGAATGAGAAAAAAATTACCAAGACCAGCGACGACTAGAGACAACAGCTGTCTATAGGGGAAGCTTGATAGAGACACCAGCGACCGAGTATGCAAAGTGAGAACGCGGTTTGTTATTTCAGGAAGGGTTATTTATGAGCCCTGTTGTGGTGGATGTCCACGGAGGAATGCCAGCTGACGTGTCGTGTGAGTTAATTAGTAATAATTAGCCAGCTGTTTTCAAATATTTGTTTCTGGAACAAATAACTTTTAAGAATGATGATTTTATAGTGATTGATTTTGATGATTTTGATTTTGATGATGAAAAAAAAAAAACAGTATTGAAATGTGTCATTAGTTCAAAATAATACTTTTCCACATTTTTTTTTTGTCTTTTGTCTTTTGTGGAGGTCTGTTGAGTCTGTGGTAGCGTACGGTTCGTCGGGTAGAGCACGGTTGTTTATAACGCATTTTTGTGTGTGAAAAACTGAATTTGAGGTGTCGAATTTGTGCGCAAAAGATGCGCTAGTATCTCCTTTAGTGTTTCCATGTGAAATTTTCCTGATTTCCGTGTTTGTAGAAGTGTTTTGAGACGAATTTAGAAATTGTAAAAGTTGTCTTCTTCATCTTCTTGTGCCTCTTCGGTCGATCCGCGTTTCGTGTCTCTTACGTAAACGTCAGTTTTTCTTGGCCCAGGAAAAGTCAGAAATGTCAGCTGCTGCTGCATGGGTTCACACCGTGCAATCAATGACAGATGTTTTTTGAGGACTTGTTTACAAACATAAAACGATTTTGCCGTCGCGCGCCCCTTTTGTGCTATGTTTTGACTTAAGGAGGTGTTTATCGGGTGGTGATTTTTTTTTTCATTCGTATCAAGTTTGGTGTTCGAGAATACGCGAAAATATTAAAGTCCGGTTTGAAAGTTAGGAAAAATATTCGGGTTACATCCGACGGGATTCATCGATCGAGTGGAAAAAGTGTTTCGAAAGGAAAAGTGATTTTGTTAAGGTTTTTAATTTTTTTTTTTTAATTTTTAATTCTTATATGTGCGTTTGAAATCACCAAAGTGTACAGTGGTGCAACAGCAACATAGCTGTTAGCTGATTCTGGAAAAATATCGGTTTTCTCTGCAGTTCCGAAAATTGTGTAATCGAATCGATAATATCGCGAAGCCAGGAAAATTAGTGTTGGGGTTTTACGGAAGAAAATATAAATCTTTTGGCCAAGGAAAATTCTGTGGTATAGTACTGGCCAGGTGTGTTGTGATACGTGATGCATTTTTGTGATGAATTTTGGACGTTGCTTGTCCGATTCCGGTCGTCAACTAACCGGTCATTGAGCGACGGTTCTGGCTGCACCATGGAGGCGTCCATGTTGCTCTTTATGAAGGCGCTCTATCGTCGACAGCGGAGATCATGCCGTCGTAATGGAACTTCAACCGGAACTTTCAACCGTCTCCTCAATTCGATATGGAACGGAGAGGACTGCACAAAGATCAAGAGCCAGTATGAAGTGGTCAGGGGTGAATCAGATTTGAGGTAAGCCCGTTCTTTTTTAAGTCGCATCAGGGGGACACTTCATTGAATGTATAAAAAGGTGAGTAAATTCTTATTATTTCATTCTTAAAAACCGAACAAGTTGAAACTCCGAAGTTTATCTTATTTGAAGATTTATTTTTGGAGCCGTAGGAAGTTTTTTTTTTTTTGACATAATGAACTGTACTTTATATCAAATGTCAATCTTGCAATGCATAATGCATTTGAATTTAAAATAATGTAGAATGTTTTTTATGAAAAATATTTATCTATTTTTTATCTATCAACAGAGAGCGAGTTGTGGCGCTTTGACCACGGCGAATAGTGCCCAGGGCATTCGTGGAAATACAATGTCCCATCCCCGAGGAGCACCAACACTTTTTTCATTTCTATAGAATCGTTTATTGACACGCTGACATTTAGCATAGACCATTAGCGCGCGTTTTTGAATTTTTTGATTCGATTGTGAGTAGCGGGAACTCGCGGTAACTCTGCAACGTGTTTTTCGGAGCCTTTTATTTGATATTTAATTTTTCATAAGTCCTTCTTTTATCATCGTTGATTGGAAGGCACGCCGCCGGTTTAGTTTGTTTAAGTTATTGTTATAATTTCATTACAATTGGTTCGTGGTGTCCTGTTTTCTTTTCGGTTATATTCGTTGATCGTGATAATTTATTCCAACTGACGGTCTTATTATTAACTCATCTATTTATTTACTATTTTAGAAATTTGCTCGCGTTATCTAAATTGTACAAATAGTAAAAATATACTGATAAGTCCAGCCCATAGCACTACTGCTCGGTTGGCACGCGTTCGATTAACAAACTTTTTTAAATAATCAGTTATTTATCTTTCCGTAGTCGGCTGCCTAAGATTTAAAATTTTCAACCGATAAACAAAATTCTCATGGTCACATCACTGCCACTCGTGAATCCTGACCTCATACCCATCTACTAACCCCCTCAAAACTCATGTGATACTTTGTCGGAGAAGCAGTCGATTGGGCGGTCTCTATCACTCAAGTATCGGACTAACATTCCCATCCACTTCCCCGTGACCCTACCACTGGTCGTGGCCGGCGCCGGTATTGATCAGCATGATAAGGGCCTTTGAGAAGTTGCGAAGCGAGGAAAGATAGCACCCACTCATCTTCCACGGCTCGTGGATGTTACTTCTGGAGGTCCTGGTCAATAACGGAGTAGCAACTGCGGGTGGGCACCTATGCTTATGCTTATGCTTATGCTTTTTTTTGTCTTTTGTCTTTTGTCTTTTGTCTTTTGTCTTTTGTCTTTTGTCTTTTGTCTTTTGTCTTTTGTCTTTTGTCTTTTGTCTTTTGTCTTTTGTCTTTTGTCTTTTGTCTTTTGTCTTTTGTCTTTTGTCTTTTGTCTTTTGTCTTTTGTCTTTTGTCTTTTGTCTTTTGTCTTTTGTCTTTTGTCTTTTGTCTTTTGTCTTTTGTCTTTTGTCTTTTGTCTTTTGTCTTTTGTCTTTTGTCTTTTGTCTTTTGTCTTTTGTCTTTTGTCTTTTGTCTTTTGTCTTTTGTCTTTTGTCTTTTGTCTTTTGTCTTTTGTCTTTTGTCTTTTGTCTTTTGTCTTTTGTCTTTTGTCTTTTGTCTTTTGTCTTTTGTCTTTTGTCTTTGTCTTTTGTCTTTTGTCTTTTGTCTTTTGTCTTTTGTCTTTTGTCTTTTGTCTTTTGTCTTTTGTCTTTTGTCTTTTGTCTTTTGTCTTTTGTCTTTTGTCTTTTGTCTTTTGTCTTTTGTCTTTTGTCTTTTGTCTTTTGTCTTTGTCTTTTGTCTTTTGTCTTTTTGTCTTTTGTCTTTTGTCTTTTGTCTTTTGTCTTTTGTCTTTTGTCTTCTTTGTCTTTTGTCTTTTGTCTTTTGTCTTTTGTCTTTTGTCTTTTGTCTTTTGTCTTTTGTCTTTTGTCTTTTGTCTTTTGTCTTTTGTCTTTTGTCTTTTGTCTTTTGTCTTTTGTCTTTTGTCTTTTGTCTTTTGTCTTTTGTCTTTTGTCTTTTGTCTTTTGTCTTTTGTCTTTTGTCTTTTGTCTTTTGTCTTTTGTCTTTTGTCTTTTGTCTTTTGTCTTTTGTCTTTTGTCTTTTGTCTTTTGTCTTTTGTCTTTTGTCTTTTGTCTTTTGTCTTTTGTCTTTTGTCTTTTGTCTTTTGTCTTTTGTCTTTTGTCTTTTGTCTTTTGTCTTTTGTCTTTTGTCTTTTGTCTTTTGTCTTTTGTCTTTTGTCTTTTGTCTTTTGTCTTTTGTCTTTTGTCTTTTGTCTTTTGTCTTTTGTCTTTTGTCTTTTGTCTTTTGTCTTTTGTCTTTTGTCTCTTTTGTCTTTTGTCTTTTGTCTTTTGTCTTTTGTCTTTTGTCTTTTGTCTTTTGTCTTTTGTCTTTTGTCTTTTGTCTTTTGTCTTTTGTCTTTTGTCTTTTGTCTTTTGTCTTTTGTCTTTTGTCTTTTGTCTTTTGTCTTTTGTCTTTTGTCTTTTGTCTTTTGTCTTTTGTCTTTTGTCTTTTGTCTTTTGTCTTTTGTCTTTTGTCTTTTGTCTTTTGTCTTTTGTCTTTTGTCTTTTGTCTTTTGTCTTTTGTCTTTTGTCTTTTGTCTTTTGTCTTTTGTCTTTTGTCTTTTGTCTTTTGTCTTTTGTCTTTTGTCTTTTGTCTTTTGTCTTTTGTCTTTTGTCTTTTGTCTTTTGTCTTTTGTCTTTTGTCTTTTGTCTTTTGTCTTTTGTCTTTTGTCTTTTGTCTTTTGTCTTTTGTCTTTTGTCTTTTGTCTTTTGTCTTTTGTCTTTTGTCTTTTGTCTTTTGTCTTTTGTCTTTTGTCTTTTGTCTTTTGTCTTTTGTCTTTTGTCTTTTGTCTTTTGTCTTTTGTCTTTTGTCATTTGTCTTTTGTCTTAAAAAAACAGCAATTAAAAACCCTTCCAGCTGAATTCAAAATTGCCAAAATTTTAATTAAACAATTACTCAATATTCTTTCACGACCAGCTGCGACGTCTTTTGACGATGAGGTAAATTCGCGTGACGATAATCGTTTCAAAGATTTGCTGGAAGCACACCCGTTTTTTTTGTTTTTGAGTTCGTGTTTATGTCACTTTTTCATCTGACCGTCGACTCAAAACTCACACGTAGAATTTCTCAAGCGAAATTTGAGTTCAAAGGAAGAGTAAAACACTTATGAGAATAAAAATCCTTTTTTTTTTTGGTTTTTGATATATTTTTTCTTGAATTTATGACTAGTTATTTCAATAAATTTATTTTTTTTAATTAGGAAAAACAATTAGTCTAAAAAATATTTCTAGAATGAAACATTTAAGCAACTTTGCAAAAAATGCAAATTGCTTCTAATAACAAGTGGTGGAAAAAATTTTGGCTCCTTCCAATTCATTGTTTTCTTTTTCCTTTCGGAACATTCATCCAACTGTCAAGCCTCTTCCACGCGAGGTATGATGAGTGTGGAAACAACTTAATTTTGACAAAGTTCCTCGAATTAATCATACTTGCGTGTTGTCGGCCGGTTTTTGTTGTTGTTGTTGTGATGGGCAACGGTTTACACTTTTGATGGATGCTGGAATTCGGGTACTCTTTTTTTCCTGGTTAAGTGGAAATTAGTTTTTGTGTTGTTGAAATATTTCTCAGGTCAAATAGCCTTTTCAGAGTTTAGTTTTGTAGATGTGTAGATGAACATATTGGGGTTACTCAGCACAAATCGTTTAATACCTTAAAAAAGTAACTTGTGAAGGTTTAACTTTAATCGCGATAAATTGAGATTAATGTCAGGAAACGCTATACTATTTTATATGCAATGTTTTTGGTATTTACAACTTTTTAAACCATAAAATCTCCCCTTTTTCAATTTGCAACATTTTATAAAACTAAAAATTTAAACAAAAATATATAACAACAGTTATTTATGGCAAAGTTAACTTGTTTGTCATCCTAAATCATTAATCTAACAACTAACTTCAACTAAACAAAAACTAATTACCCATAACTGACTGCTCCATCAATTGACCGTTTTAATCTGGTCTCAAGAAGGGAAGAGGGGCAAGCGGATGGACACCTATATTTAGCGTGGCTCGATGTAATCAGCGATTCGTAACAACCGACCAAATTACCTTTTCGGCTATTGTTTTGACGTGACCACAGAAGTTTTTTTTTAAATTTCTTGTTCTTTTTGTGACCGCCGCCTCTCATTGAAAGCGGCGATGAGTTAGAAACACCACCCCGGTTTTCGTTGCGGCTGAGCGCAGAGAGGAAAAAACTACCGGAGATAAATAAAGTCATTATAAAACACACTTTTTCCTTTCGAGCCCGCACTCGTTTCGCTTAATTTCGTGGATGAATAACAACAACGGCCGCTTTTTTAGGGTCTAGTTGTTGAGCTGTCAAGGTTTTTGCTTTGATCGTAATTTTGTGTTTCTTGTTAAAAGGAATTATGAAATGGTTTATTTAAAAAAAGTTTGAAATAAGATTTTTTTTTTCACTTTCCATTTACTTCCTTTTTTGATCAAATTTTAAATGTAATATTAAAAAGGTTAATAAATCTTTGTAAGTTTTCAAAAAAGTGCCCACGTAATTTCTGGATGGTTTCCTATATTTGTTTCTTTTTGGGTGAATATTTTGTGTAATACTTAAATTCAAATTATGGTTGACATAGTATTTTTAAATTCTCAAAACTAACTTGTTGCTTAGGTTGGCAAAGAAATCGTTACAAAAGCTATTGTTGTATAAGATGTTACTTGCATGTCAAGTTGACCAAAAATTCACTCATAATTGCAAATATAGGTACCGTACATCAGAAAATGATTGAAACAAATTTTACAGCGACCTTATTTTTAGGGTATGACCATTTTATCTGATGATTCTTTTCTCAGAAAGTTTACTAGTATTTTCTTTTAATATATTTTCAATTTAAATAATATATTTTACTGAAACGAAATCATGATAGAGATATGAGTTGAAATTTTAAATTGGATTTAAACAGATCAATCAAAATTATTTTTTTTTTAATCCGCAATCATAAATGATTCCCGAACATGATTTATATAACCTTTTATAATCTTTAGGGATATCATTCAAGTTGTATATCGGCAGTCAGAAATAATTCAAAAGCATTAGAAGTTAATTTCAATTTCAATTTGTGTTTTTATTAGAATTTAGCAGTTCTGTTCCAGGATGTTACATTTGCAATTCAGAGATTTGGAGATCCTTTCAACTGAGATCAATTCATAAGCCTTTGCAGGGAGGGTACATATTTCTACGTTAAGATTTTGCTAGCTGAGTGCTCTTTTAGGGAAAATAAATTTTGAGAAAAAACCCTGGTAGCATTAGAAGTTACTCTCCAGAATTTTGCAATTATATTCAAGATTCATATTTTTTTATTTTTTTATCTCTCATGCGTTCCCTACGACAAACGAAACCAATTTTTGAGAGCTGGTTGTACAAAATCGTCCTGTGAATTTTCGAAGATCTGGAACTTGAGATGTTTTTTTTTCGATTTGGTAACTTTGGCAAAGTTGTAGGAAATGATGAAACTTTTCAGATAAAAATTAAGTTCACAGAAAAATCAAATCCGATGATTTGATCGACTTTTAACGCTTAAATAATTGTTTCCAAAATACTTGGTTTACATTTTTCAAAACTTTGTGTTTTTTAGGAGACTAAGAAAAGCATCTTTAACGTAAGGGTTTTGGATGGTGCAAAATCTGATACCGGAGTCATGAGTTTTTGAAAACAACGATGATTTTTGAAAAAAAAAAATAGTATACATTCTCGGTATGGAGGAAGCAAAATATTATACAGTCCAGACTCGATTATCCGAAGCCTCGATTATCCGAAGTTTCGATTATCCGAAGATCGATTATCCAAAGGTTTGTATGGGACTTCGGATGATCGAATCACGAACTTGCCATCTTGAATTTAAAAATTCTAAATAATTTTAGAGTAGTTAGAGTTCAAAAATAGGACAAAGAAAAAGTTAAATTTTGCCAAAGCCTTCGGATAATCGAGTCTGGACTGTAAATTGAAAACACCAATAGGAGATTTATACGTAGAAAGTTTTGTTTCACCTTCCTGATTAGGAATACGTTTGATTCAAAATATTCTATGGTGAAAATTGTGTTTTTGAGATAATATGTGTTTTGTAAATTTAATGACAAAAAAAAAATAAATGAAAAAAAATAACTTAAAAAATCTTTTTATTAAAGTTCATGCTAATCAAAGGGAAAATAAATGTAAACATTTTGAAACACGTTATTTAATAAGGCTTTATAACAAATTATTAGAATTTATTCGAGCCACCATGCGCCTCCTCCCATAGTACTTTGCATGGGAAAACACATTTTTTCTGAAAAACTCAATTTTCATCGATAGAATTTTTTGAATTGAACAAATTCTTAATCAGGAAGGTGAAACACAAAATTCTACGTATAAATCTACCATGTTTGTTTTCAAATTATATTTTTTTGCTTTCTCCATACCGTGTATTTTCAATAAAAAAAAATGCATAGCAAAATTTCCAATAAAAAATGACCCTTTTTTAAAGTATGCAGCATTTTCAATTTATTGACAGTTACAAGTATTTTTATTAAGGAAAATATTCAATTGTTTTGAAACTTTAACGAATGCCTTCTGAAATGAGTTACCAAGCTGCCAGATAAATCTGGCATTTTCAGATTTTTCATGTGAAAGTCAGAATAAAGATTAATCTTTATCTGTGCCAGATTTTGACCGAATTTTAAAGAATTTTCATTTTCTGCAAAATTGGATCAACTTTTTGATTGAAATGAAGCATGTAAATTAAAAAATATATTAAATTTATGTAAGCAACACTCTACGAAATTGGTAGATTTCGCGCATTTAATTTTTTTGTATTTTTAATTTGGTTCAAACTTTTTATGTCCAAAAAGCACAATTTTTGCAGCTGTCTTTATAATGAAATGGTACGTAAATATTCAAAAATATTTTGAAGGAATTTTTTGATCGATTTGGTGTCTTCGGCAATGTTGGAGGTATTGATGAGGACTATTCATTTCTTTTGTTTCACAAAGAAATTGTCGAATTTTAAATTATTATTGCCGAATTTTAAATTATTTTTCTTTTAACAGGAAAGTATTTCCAAAAATCCATTATTACTTATTCTGAAATTACTTTAATATCGAAATTATCTATGAAATCGTTTTTCTTAATAATTTTAATTTTTGTATTTTTTAATCCGGCTGAAACTTTTTTGGTGCCTTTGGTAATTTAAAATTTAACTTTTTGTCAGTAAACCTTTATTTGCCAAAAAAACTATTTTATTTTTTTTTTCATTTTCTGATAAGTTTTAGGGGACATCAAATGCGAACTTTTCAGAAATTTGCAGAACGTGCCAAAAATCTTTGACCGAAATATAAATTTTTGAATCAATACTAATTTTTAAAAAAAATCGAAAATATTGATCGCAAAATAATTGTCAACTTCATTTTTCGATGTTACATCAAATTTGCAATCAAAAAGTAATAAATTGAAATTTTCAAAAAATATTTCATATTTCAACATTGTAAATTGGGCCATTAGTTGCTGAGATATCGACATGAAAAAATGGTGGATTGTTTGGGTGAGACTCTAAGCATCAATTTTCCTGTTTTTAAACCTTTGCATGGCAATATCGCAACAACTAAGGGTTTACAAAGTTCAAAAGAGCAAAATATAGAGAATTTTCTCAGCTTTCAAAAATAATATGGCGTTCGTCCAAGGGGTCATTCTTATGCAAAATTAGTTGATCTTTCCGAAAAAATACTTTCAAGAGCACACGATTGAGTTTTTGGGGTTAAAAATTAGAAAAACAGGTCAAAAATGGTCATAATCATAACTTTTTCAAAAAAAACTTTTTTGTAAAATTCTGATAACTCTTGAAGAATACATGCAAACCCCTTATGTCTATAGATCTATTTTTTTGTTTTTGTTTGCTCTACAACTTTGTCTAATCTAATCTAATCGAACACAAGCGCAGCCAGTCCGAAGAAAGCATCCTGGAAGAACTTGCGGTTAGATTACGCCTCAAGTCCTTTCTTGTCAATATTAATAATTGCAGTACATCCGTGTAACCCCAAAAATGTACAGCAAAAATTAAAGCGGCCAGGCCTACTGCGCTGCATTAACCGCAGAGACAGATTCGGTGAACGGATCACATTTCACAGAATCAACAGGGGAGGAAGGATGCGTGGACATACCGTACCAAACGCTCCGAATCAGTTAGGTGTGGTGTGTAAGTGTAAATTGGCAAATAATTATATTTTTAGGAGGAAAGTTTAATTGGGCAATTGAAGTTGGGGAAATGGGAATTGGGAAAAGGATAATGGGGAAGGGATAGAAGGGTTATTTTATAATATCATAATATAGGGGAATATAATAATTTAACAACTTATGATGGAAAGCTCTTACCAAGAAACAGCAAATCTTTAACATAAAGCTCAAAATTTCAAAAGACGCCGCGAGGTGGTATCCCGATCGTCAGATTCCAGGTTCTTCTCAGGAGGCAGGCCGATCGTTTGACGTGAACACTTTCACTTTTGCACTGAGTATGTCCGCTCCCAACCAATATTTCCCCATGGTTCGGTGGTTCTAACAAAGAAGTTGCACTTATGGCCAGTTTTGAAACCTATACAAAATCTTATCACAAGAAAATGTGAACTTTTTGCAAACTAATTGAAAAACGACAACTTTTAAATTCATTTCGCATTTCGAACCGTCAAAAATCGTGCTGCGATTTTTTTCCCAACCGTTCGCGCGCGCGGCTTACTGCGATCTCCATGTTTCTATTTCTTGTTTGCTCTACAACTTTGTAGAACAATATTATACTTTAAAATGTAACCCTGCAAAGTTAGAAAAAACACGTAATTTTAAAATGAAAAATTTTGTTCTAAATGAAAAAATTACCCTTCTGGGTTATTTCAGATTCGAAAAGTACATTAAATTTCCAATAAAATGACATGTCTCACGATTTTTGACAGTTGAGTAACGGGAATTGTCAGCGATTTTAAAACTATTTTTTAACTTTTTTTGATGAAAAATACGTTTTTTCGGAATTTTGAGTACACCATCAAATCGGGCGTCTAATTTTACACAAAAGTCCCTTTGACACCACATTTCTATCTCTTCACGGTTGCGAGCTACAAATCACTGAAAAACGTGTCTTAGTAAAAAAAACCAGAAAAACGAAAGGGGTCGTACCGCCCCACCGTTACGAGTTACGTCGGATTCGTGATCAGGAACCAAAATTACCCCATAAAGCAAAGCTTCATGAAAATCGAAGAGGGGTCGGGGCAACTTTTTCCGATTTCGTGTGAGTTGGTGGAGAATTACCCACATCATTTTTGCATGCGCAGCTGCCAAATTTGTATGGACAATTATATGGACAAACTAATGATGCAAAATGGCTTCTTTGGGCATACCGAAGGCATCAAAAAAGTTTCAGCCGGATTAAAAAATACAAACAAAATCGAATGAACGAAATCTGTTACAATTAGAGATTTCCCAGCTGCTCTTTGAGCTCAAAAGAAGAAAACACAAGCACGAAATGTATGTTTTAACACGTGTATTGAACCCTCATCAGTGTGTGTGCGTACAAATCTTTCTTTTCCCCTGCATCTTCTTCTTCTTCAACGCTCTTCTTTCTTCTCGCGCACCTCTCGCTTGTTCTCCTTCTCGCGCTTTTGCTTCCTCTTCCCTTCTTTTCTTTCCCCCGCTCTTCGCACTCGCCTTCTTGCCTCACACTTCCCCTTTCTTCAACGACATCGCCAAGCGTCGCTTCCGGTCTTCAGACATGACGCCGCTTCCGACAAGCTCCAACGGCGACAGGCACAAACCACACCCTCTCGCGGGGCATTTCGCTCGCTTTGTCTCCACCGCTGCCTCCTAGTTTCGGAGGAATTGTGCACTCACCGACAATTGCGCACGGACCCGATCGTAACCACTCCGGCCTACAGGTCCTCCTCCTCGCCACATTTCTTTTCGGCCGTGGAAAACACGCCGACAGCTTCGGCGCTTGCAGGTGCCCGGGTTTCGCCAGCAAGCGTTCCAACTAGAACGAAAAGGCCCTGCGGAATCGGCCACAGTCAGCCCAACGGTTTCCACCTTTTCTCCAACGGCAACTCACCCTTTTGGGGCCAGGGCGTCCAGTCGGCCGGGTTGCTCGCGATGCAGGCCGGAACGGTGGAACGTGCGGTCGGTCCGACCGTCGATTCGAAAAGAAGGAGTAAAATTTTGTTGCGTCGCGTGGACGACGTGCTCACGCGGCTCGCGACAGCTACGTCAACTTGACAGTTTTGACGCTTATAGTATTTTCCGCCGAACGGGGGGTTTTCTTGCGCGCAAGATTAAGGGCACGGAAAGTCAAATGACGTAATTTTAAGCGGACCAAACACAAATGCTACACAACCTTACCACAAGGGAAAGAATTTTCCGTGTGGTATGATAGTGCCACACGGAAAATTCTACGCCTACACTTTTCTCGAAGTGTGCTAGAGACTGCCTGACCCGTGACCTACGTCACATAACTAAAACTAAACATTATCCACAAAAGCTAAAGTGCGAGAGACCAAAAAACTCTCCAGATAGCATGCTCCGTACATCCAACATAAACTAAATCGAAACACTGCAGACCGAATCTGCACAAAAATGGTCAGGCGGTCGTCTTCTTTACGACCCAGAACGTCTCCAGCTTCACCCCCATCATGGTAACTCCTTGTGCGAGCTTGAAAATCACTTGCCTCCAACTGACCTCAACTCTTCCCTTTTACCGCGTTGCGTATTTTGTTTTCTTCTTGTTCACAGCCTACTCTCTCTGCTTTCATAGCTTGTCCACAGTAGCGAAACGAGCGCACACACACTAAACAAAAGCTAACTACATCTCCTGATTGGGTTCGTTTTGTTGGGCGCCATGTTACAATTAGAGATTTCCCAGCTGCTCTTTGAGCTCAAAAGAAGAAAACACAAGCACGAAATGTATGTTTTAACACGTGTATTGAACCCTCATCAGTGTGTGTGCGTACAAATCTTCCTTTTCCCCTGCATCTTCTTCTTCTTCAACGCTCTTCTTTCTTCTCACGCACCTCGCGCTTGTTCTCCTTCTCGCGCTTTTGCTTCCTCTTCCCTTCTTTTCTTTCCCCCGCTCTTCGCACTCGCCTTCTTGCCTCACACTTCCCCTTTCTTCAACGACATCGCCAAGCGTCGCTTCCGGTCTTCAGACATGACGCCGCTTCCGACAAGCTCCAACGGCGACAGGCACAAACCACACCCTCTCGCGGGGCATTTCGCTCGCTTTGTTTGTCTCCACCGCTGCCTCCTAGTTTCGGAGGAATTGTGCACTCACCGACAATTGCGCACGGACCCGATCGTAACCACTCCGGCCTACAGGTCCTCCTCCTCGCCACATTTCTTTTCGGCCGTGGAAAACACGCCGACGGTTTCGTCGAAACGGCTCACCTTTGCACTGGCCGCTCGCAGGTGTCCGGGTTTCGCCAGCATGAGTTCCAACTAGAACGAAAAGGCCCTGCAGAATCGGCCACAGTCAGCCCAACGGTTTCCACCTTTTCTCCAACGGCAACTCACCCTTTCGGGGCCAGGGCGTCCAGTCGGCCGGGTTGCTCGCGATGCAGGCCGGAACGGTGGAACGTGCGGTCGGTCCGACCGTCGATTCGAAAAGGAGGAATAAATTTTTCTGCGTCGCGTGGACGACGTGCTCACGCGGCTCGCGACAGCTACGTCAACTTGACAGTTTTGACGCTTATAGTATTTTCCGCCGAACGGGGGGTTTTCTTGCGCGCAAGATTAAGGGCACGGAAAGTCAAATGACGTAATTTTAAGCGGACCAAACACAAATGCTACAAATCTCAGAGAAATGATCCTAAGCCAAGAGACAACTCAGTTGATTTAAGCTACAAAACTTATTCCTTCCTTTTGTTTATCATAAAATTTCAAGTTTTTAAAAAAATATATTCCTTTAGATGGATACCTCCTCGCGTCCAAATTCCACCCGAAAAAAAACACCTGACAAACGGGCCGCACTCGTTTCGGGAAGCCCCCCCGCTCCCATCAGAAATTGCAATTATCCACGCCTCGTAGGTGCACAATGGCCCCGATGATGCCGACGACGGCGGACTATGATACCGAGCCTGGGACCATGGTCAGTAGGGTGCACCAGGCCAGATTGTGGACGGCGATGAGAAAATTTGTGGTTTTTGGACGCGCTCTTGGGTGCGACTTTGGTCGACAAAAAAAAACCCGCTGAAATAGATGGTAGCCAGCCCGTCGGTAAACAACAATAAAGGAACGCAAAACTACCGCGGAACGGGAATTGAACCGTGCACTATCAGGTGACGACGCGCGGGTTGTTCTAAGAGGGGGGCAAGGCTGAGGGGTTGGAGTAGGAGCCGATATCGGTGGAGTCGGGTACTTTTTGGGACCAGAAGTCGCAGTCAATGTAGAAGGTAATTTCTGAGCTGTTGAAGTCAAACTACCGCCAAATCTTCAGAATCTTGAGTCGGAGTCGGAGTTGGTGTTGTTTCAAAAGCTAACTAACTCTTCAACTCTGGTTAGGTGGGATTTTGAAGTTCAGCCCTGACAATGACCGCGTTCGCCACCAAAAAAAAAGGTGTGCGCTCAAATAACTCAAAATAATACCAAATTTATGCCGGATTGTCTGAACCATTTCGGCTGCATTTGAAGTTGATACCTGTTGTTGTATTTTTTCTCTCTCCAAAGACCAAAGACTCGTTATCTTGTCGGTTTAAGGTCAGAAATTTTTTATTTGGTTGTAGTTTCCTGGCGTGTGTTAGATTTGGTCACGCTCCGCTGATCTTTGCCGGTTTCTTTCGTTTTTTTTTTCGAGCGGATCCACGGGATGTATCCGCGTCAATGAATAAACATACTTTTGCCGGTGTATTGTTGTAGTTCATAATTTTACGAAATTAGCCTGCATCACCGAATTTTTAATGCAAGCTCTGCGCTAGGCAGTAAAACTATCTCGCACCTTTGGCAATTATTGTGTTTTAAGGGGTTAGCTAATTTTTTTTGTTAATGGGAATTTATTTAAACTATTTAAGTTTCAAATTATCAGGGATGAAATTTGTTTCAAGGCACAATTGAATATAACAATGTTGTTTCCATTCGAACATGTTTAGACTGTATAAAACAAAAGATCAATTTAATATTCAAAGCAGTCTTAAAGATGTTTACTTTTTCAAGTATGTGAAAAAAATCCACACGAAGACTTTTCAGGATAAGCTCTGATCGTTTTGCAGTGTTTGGAAAAGTTGTTTGACATTAAAACTCCTTATCTGACAATGTTTTTTTTCAATAACCTAAACACCTTTTGCAAAATTTTAAAAGCTTTGCTATTCCTGTTTTGCAAAATCTTCAAACAAAGTCGTATTGGGACAAATTACTTTCACACAGAAATTAAAAAGACAGAGAGTGGACCTGAAGTGTTTCTAAAATTATCATCACCTACAAATTAAAAATAATATTTTTACTATGAGGGTGACCAGGCTTGAAAGATTCTTCTTAAGGGTAATTTTGCAAATTTCACATTTTTTATGGCCGGTTTCCAGAGCATGTTTTTATTTTGTTGAAGTGAAATTAAATTGAATGATTTTAATTAAAATCTATTCTGCTTGGGTTTAAATTTAAAATTTGAAGGTCACGTGGTTTATGCACGATCCCTTATTTATTTTCAAAATAGAACGAGGAAATTCGATTCAGCAGCAAATTATTCATTAAATAATATGTTAGAATATGAATCAAGATTATTTAATAAAATAAAAATACGAATTAAATATAGAGCAATTCCACCAGAGTTTTTTCGGTACTTCTGTACCCGACCCTCTACGATTTCAATGAAACTTTTTAGACATGTTATCTAAGGAGCAATTCTCTACGAAATCGGTCTTTTTTCTTCAATTTTAATTTTTGTATTTTTTAATCCAGCTGAAACTTTTTTGGTGCCTTTGGTATGCCCAAAGAAGCCATTTTGCATCATTAGTTTGTCCATATAATTTTCCATACAAATTTCGCAGCTGAGCAGTTCTCTAGGATTTCGGTCATTCGATTTTTTTTGTATTTTTTAATCCGACTGAAACTTTTTTGGTGCCTTCGGTATGCCCAAAGAAGCCATTTTGCATCATTAGTTTGTCCATATAATTTTCCATACAAATTTGGCAGCTGTCCATACAAAAATGATGGATGAAAATTCAAAAATCTGTATCTTTTGAAGGAATTTTTTGATCGATTTGGTGTCTTCGGCAAAGTTGTAGGTATGGATACGGACTACACTGGAAAAAAATAATACACGGTAAAAAAAATTTGGTGATTTTTTTATTTAACTTTTTATCACTAAAACTTGATTTACAAAAAAACACTATTTTTGATTTTTTTTATTTTTTGATATGTTTTAGAGGACATAAAATGCCAACTTTTCAGAAATTTCCAGGTTGTGCAAAAAATCTTTGACCGAGTTATGATTTTTTTAATCAATACTGATTTTTTAAAAAAATCGAAATTTTGGTCGCAAAAATTTTTCAACTTCATTTTTTGATGTAAAATTGAATTTGCAATCAAAAAGCACTTCAGTGAATTTTTGATAAAGTGCATCGTTTTCAAGTTATAGCCATTTTTATGTAACTTTTTTCAAAATAGTCGCAGTTTTTCATTTTTTTAAATTAGTGCACATGTTTGCCCACTTTTGAAAAAAATATTTTTGAAAAGCTGAGAAAATTCTCTATATTTTGCTTCTTCGGACTTTGTTGATACAATCTTTAGTTGCTGAGATATTGCAATGCAAAGGTTTAAAAACAGGAAAATTGATGTTTTCTAAGTCTCACCCAAACAGCCCACCATTTTTCAATGTCGATATCTCAGCAACTAATGGTCCGATTTTCAATGTTAAAATATGAAACATTTGTGAAATTTTCCGATCTTTTCGAAAACAATATTTTCAAAATTTTCAAATCAAGACTAACATTTTAAAAGGGCGTAATATTGAATGTTTGGCCTTTTTGAAATGTTAGTCTTGATTTGAAAATTTTGAAAATATTGTTTTCGAAAAGATCGGAAAATTTCACAAATGTTTCATATTTTAACATTGAAAATCGGACAAATAGTTGCTGAGATATCGACATTGAAAAATGGTGGGCTGTTTGGGTGAGACTTAGAAAACATCAATTTTCCTGTTTTTAAACCTTTGCATTGCAATATCTCAGTAACTAAAGGTCGTATCAACAAAGTCCTAAGGAGCAAAATATAGAGAATTTTCTCAGCTTTTCGAAAATATTTTTTTCAAAAGTGGGAAAACATGTGCACTAATTTAAAAAATGAAAAACTGCGACTATTTTGAAAAAAGTTACATAAAAATGGCTATAACTTGAAAACGATGCACTTTATCAAAATTTCACTAAAATACTTTTTGATTGCAAACTCAATTTTACATCGAAAAATGAAGTTAAAAAAATTTTGCGACAAAAATTTCGATTTTTTGAAAAAATCAGTATTGATTAAAAAATTCATAACTCGGTCTGAAAAGTTGGCATTTTATGTCCTCTAAAACATATCAAAAAATAAAAAAAATCAAAAATAGTGTTTTTTTGCAAATCAAGTTTTAGTGATAAAAAATTAAATAAAAAAATCACCAAATTTTTTTTACCGTGTATTATTTTTTTCCAGTGTAGTCCGTATCCATACCTACAATTTTGCCGAAGACACCAAATCGATCAAAAAATTCCTTCAAAAGATACAGATTTTTGAATTTTCACATATCATTTTTGTATTGACAGCTGCCAAATTTGTATGGAAAATTATATGGACAAACTAATGATGCATAATGGCTTCTTTGGGCATACCGAAGGCACCAAAAAAGTTTCAGCCGGATTAAAAAATACAAAAATTAAAATCAAAGAAAAAAGACCGATTACATGGAGAACTGCTCAGCTGTCCATACAAAAATGATGTATGAAAATTCAAAAATCTGTATCTTTTGAAGGAATTTTTTGATCGATTTGGTGTCTTCGGCAAAGTTGTAGGTATGGATATGGACTACACTGGAAAAAAATGATACACGTTAAAAAAAAATGTTGGTGATTTTTTATTTAACTTTTTATCACTAAAACTTGATTTGCAAAAAAATAATATTTTTATTTTTTTTTATTTTTTGATATGTTTTAGAGGACATAAAATGCCAACTTTTCAGAATTTTCCAGGTTGTGCAAAAAATCTTTGAGCGAGTTATGATTTTTGAAACAATACAGATTTTTTCAAAAAATCGAAAAATTGGTCGCAAAATTTTTTCAACTTCATTTTTCGATGTAAAATCAAATTTACAATCGAAAAGTACTTCAGTAAAATTTTGATAAAGTGCACCGTTTTCAAGTTAAATCCATTTTTAGGTAACTTTTTTGAAAATAGTCTCAGTTTTTAATTTTTTAAAATCAGTGCACATGTTTGCCCACTTTTGAAAAAAATATTTTTGAAAAACTGAGAAAATTCTCTATATTTTGCTTTTTTGAACTTTGTTGATACGACCCTTAGTTGCTGAGATATTGCAATGCAAAGGTTTAAAAACAGGAAAATTGATGTTTTTTAAGTCTCACCCAAACAACAGTCCATTTTCTAATGTCGATATCTCAGCAACTTATGGTCCGATTTTCAATGTTAAAATATGAAATATTTGTGAAATTTTCCGATCTTTTCGAAAACAATATTTTCAAGTCAAGACTAACATTTCAAAGGGCCAAACATTCAATATTACGCCCTTTTAAAATGTTAGTCTTGGTTTAAAAAAATTGTAAAATATTTTTTTCGAAAATATCGGAAAATTTCACGAATGTTTCATATTTAAACATTGAAAATCGGACCATTAGTTGCTGAGATATCAACATTAAAAAATTGTGGGTTGTTTGGGTGAGACTTAGAAAACATCAATTTTCCTGTTTTTAAACCTTTGCATTGCAATATCTCAGCAACTAAGGGTCGTATCAACAAAGTTCAAATAAACAAAATATAGAGAATTTTCTCAGCTTTTCAAAAATATTTTTTTCAAAAGTGGGCAAACATGGGCACTATTTTTAAAAAATGAAAAACTGCGACTATTTTCAAAAAAGTCACCTTAATATGGATTTTACTTGAAAACGGTGCACTTTATCAAAATTTCACTAAAGTACTTTTTGATTGCAAATTTGATTTTACATCGAAAAATGAAGTTGAAAAATTTTTGCGACCAATATTTCGATTTTTTGAAAAAAAAATCAGTATTGATTCAAAAAATCATAACTCGCTCAAAGATTTTTTGCACAACCTGGAAATTTCTGAAAAGTTGGCATTTTCTGTCTTCTTAAACAAATTAAAAAAATTAAAAAAAACAAAAATAGTGTTTTTTTGCAAATCAAGTTTTAGTGATAAAAAGTTTAATAAAAAATCACCAAATTTTTTTTACCGTGTATCATTTTTTTTCCAGTGTAGTCCGTATCCATACCTACAACTTTGCCGAAGACACCAAATCGATCAAAAAATTCCTTCAAAAGATACAGATTATTGAAATTTCATACATCATTTTTGTATGGACAGCTGCCAAATTTTTATGGAAAATTATATGGACAAACTAATGATGCAAAATGGCTTCTTTGGGCATACCGAAGGCACCAAAAAAGTTTCAGTCGGATTAAAAAATACAAAAAAACGAATGACCGAAATCTGAGAGAACTGCTCTAAGGCCTAAACAAGTCATTTGTGTGTATATGGAGCCAATTGTACTCAAAAATGACATTTGAGAAGGGCGTTAGTTATTTAAATATTTTTGTATTTTGTAATTTAAAAATCACTGTAACTCAAAGACAAACTTGTACGAAATTGAACGGGATTTCTAGAAAGAATATACTGGAAGAAAAATACACGCCACTTCTATGAGATTTTTTAATTTTAAAAGTTAAAAGTTAATTTTTTCACGATTTTTGTTCGTTACAAATTTTTGAGGAAATAGCCTAAGATGTTACAAAAGACTAACGAAAATGCAGAATGGTATGATTCTCCTAAGAAAAAAAAAATCATTTGCTAAAGCAGTTATTTTAAGAAGTGGTCTAAATGTCAATATTTTCAAAAACGGATAGTGGGAATCGATTCCCCTGACAATTAAAAAAATAGGTTTAAAAAAAAAAGGTTTTTTGGTGGTTTTTTGGCATTTTCTATGTGACAGACTTGATTTTTCAGTCTCGAAAATATTTTTACCGGAAAGCTCGTCAAATTTCTCATAAGTTTGTCTTCGACAAACTGAAATAAGTTTCTAAGTAAAAAGATTTAAGTGATATTGAAACAGAGTTCAAATATATCTTCAGATTTAGACATTGATTTTTGTGGTAAAAATAGTTATTTTTATGAAAAAAAATCATTTTCTTATGAATTTTAATCGTGTTTGGAACATTTGATTTTCTTGACTTCATATTTTGTTAGTTGATAGGTTGATAAGTTGACAAATAATTAAATAAATAATTAAAATATTGTGATTTTTCATCAAATGTTATATTTAAAGTAAATTTTGCTTTGCGTCATTTTGAAGTAATATATTCAAAATTTACCATGTTTACAAGCAAACCCCTTATACAGCAATTCCCCACGAAAACAGCATGGAAAAAAACAAAAGTGCTCGGATCGGGGTCAAAATTTTTCTGGGGGTTTCCTGGCTGAAATAATTAGACCCGTTTTTTTTTTGTTTGGCCATTAGGGTGACCTACGCCGTGTGGTCTGAAAAATTGCCATTTTCGTCGATTTTCGCAAAAACCACTTTTTTTGAAAAATCATAACTCCTCGCCATTTCAACTGGATTCAATTGTCTTATACGCAAATGAAAGGTGATAAGTTGGCCTTTCAAAGAAATATAATATGTGGTCAAAGACAAACTTATGGGAAATTGGACGAGCTTTCCGGTAAAAATATTTTCGAGACTGAAAAATCAAGTCATTTTTATTTTTAAAACCGCTGTAACTTCACAAGGATTGGACTAAGGACAATGGTCACTATGGAGACTTTTATGTAAAATTGTCTGGAGAATCGATTCCCATATTTGGATTTTGAAAATTTTGACGTTTAGAGCACTTTTCAAAAAAACAGTTTCAGTAAATGATTTTTGTATTTTTTTTGGGTGAGGTGCTCCATTCTGCATTTTTTGTGAGTCTTTTTGTAACATCTTAGGCTATTTCACAAAAATTTTGAACGAAAAAAAATCGTAGGTTCACCTTCAAATTTGAATTTTAAACTTAAAAATCAAAAAATCTCATAAAAGTTGAGTGTTTTTTTTTTCTTTCAGTGTATTTTAACGAAAAGCCCGTCAAATTTCCTACAAGTTTGTCTTAGACCACTTTTTGATACGATGCAACGGCTTCGAGATAAAGCAATATTTAAATTACGAAATACAAAAATATTTAAAACAATTACGCCCTTCTCAAATGTCATTATCGAGTGTAACTGGCTCCAAATACAAAAAAATGGCTTATATATGCCTAGTATAGTCTACAAAGTATCATTGAAATCGAAAAGGGGGGAGAAAAAATTACCTAAAAAATTGCTCGGTAGAGAATTACCCTCATTTTTAGAACAAAAATTACCAGTGACGATGGCAATTTTTTTTATAGTTTTGCCAAATTGCCCTGATATGAATGCATGACCAGTTTAACTAGCCTTCATCCAAAAATAATAAAAAAGCAAAAAGTTGTCTCTTTACGTTCTTACAAATAATGAGTGCTTGCAAATTTCGTATTTTCTGCTCATCATGTAATTAAAAATCTGAATTCAATCGTTCGTGAAAACGAGTCAACTGAATTTTATCCAATTGGACTATTTGGGAAACACAAAACGAAACGCATCGACTTAATTAGACACAAGTGTTTATCGATGCATCATTCAAATAATGCCATCGTAAATAGTTAATTCGATTTCACGTCAGAGTGGTTTTCGTTTCGTTAAATTGGTCGAACATGACCGAAATTATTGGTCCCGAAAAATTGTTCCTTTTTTCGCTAGACTGATCAAGAATTACAGTGCAAACGCCTTTACGTTTTACGGTTGAATAAATACAAGATGATGGCAGGGACGAGTTATCACAAGCTACGAATTCATTCCATTAATTACATAAATGGCACTTACTCCAATGCTTTATTAACCTGTAATTGATCGGAAATGAAATCGAATGCAGTTCATAATTGCAGCCCTGAAAATGTGCATTTGAGTGCTGATTAACGATGTCAATTTTGACAAGACTAGTGACTGGCGACGTAACGACCTTTTTGAAACAAAATCAGGTAACCCCTTAAGATTTTCTATCTTTCTGCCCATCAAACGAAGGGAAGCCAGAAGTAAAACGCTGATAGTAAAAATACACATATTTTCCGGCAATTAAATTCTAATTACACGACACACAACATTTTTTCGAGGGGAAGTCAATCGCGTGCATCAGCGCCGTCGCTGCTCCTGCTCAAACGAGCTGATAAAGTCATTAGAGCAGTGTTTCCAAAAGTCGGCTTTTTCTCTCTGTAGCATCAAAGGGGTAGCGTTCTGAAAAAAATAAAAAAATGGGTGGCAGACCCTGTTATTAGTCCTCGTTAAAATGTATCGATGCGAACGGGTGCTTTTTTTGGAGGTTCTTTTTCGGACACTTGCAACTGGTTCATGTGCAACAAATTGTTAAATTATGCGAATTTATTTTCGTCCAGGCTGAGGTTTGTCCGCCCAGTTCAGTCATGGGAACTTCCCGACTGAGTTGATGGTATATTATTCAGCATCGTTGCAGAAAAAAGTGATGCAAAATAATCTCAAAATATTCTTGTTTTGGAACGGTCTCAATGTGATGTTTGGCCCATTTGTATTCAGTTTCGCTGATTGTATATTCTCAGGCATGTTGTTTTGTTGATTATAAATGCTTAAAAATACTACACTGTAATTGATTGAAATTATTAGAAAATAATATCCAGTATACTACACTTCATAAACAAAATGCTTCCTGAGTTGTGATTGTTTTAAAGTATTGCTTTGCAGAAAAAGTACACGGATGGAAATCTAGTAAGCAAATCTGGTTGCTCTGTGTCGTCAAATTTGACAAAATTGAAATGTTTCCAAAATCGTCAACATTTTTTTCGATTTCGTTGCAAAGGTTTTCAAAATCGACAACATTGTAGTTCAAAATCTATAAAAATGTTGACGATTTTGGAAAAATTTCAATGTTGTCAAATTCGACGACATAGAGTTATCGGATTTGCTTACAGGATTTCCATCCGTGTACATGGTCAAGAAAGGTTACCATTTTATTTTAGTTCTGCTGAATACGAATGCAAATATTTTCAAATGTTCTTAAACAACCTGAGAAGTTAAGTGTAATCTTGATTACGATTACACCTAAACTTCGTTACTGTTTTTGAAAAAAAAAAAGCATTGGTAACAAATTGGTAACAGATTGTCATCTGATTTAAATAAAGTCATCCATTTAGTCAAATTCAACAATTTCATACTTTTAATATATTTTTTAATTTTGTTATAAATTCTCTGTTGACAAATATTTTTCTGAATACAAACTAATCTGATACTTATTTTTTATTATTTTGCGAACTGTGTAAACAAAATTGGATATCCGAAAAAATTTATGGGAAATGAAGGGATTTTCTGATCCATTTAATATTTTGAGCAAAATTGTGAGGTATGATTAGGACATTTTAGAAACAAATAGATACACGAAAAAACTATTATTTTTTATTTTACATTTTGTCTCTAAACGTCAAATACCTAAAATAGGTTTTTTTCAGCTGATTAACTTTCTGGAATTTTGCATTTTGTTTGGTTTTTTTTTATGAAGCTTCATACATTTCTTATTAAAAAAAAGCATTTTGCGTCTTCATACAATTTTTCGAGCTGGCCAGACAGAGCATGCAAATATTCGAAAATCGGTATCTAAAGGAGAGAATTCCTGATACATTTGATATCTCCGGCAAAGTTGACTTGTCAGAAAATATAGGAAGTCGATAGAAAAAAATCCCATTTTTAATAAACTTTTGCCCTTAACGGTGCACATCAACCAGACCTTTTGCACCTAGATTTTTGTTACAGATATTTTAGTACTTTCGAAATTACGGGAACTATCGATGTAATTTTTTATTCATCCCCTAAAGTACTGTCTACTAAGCAATTTGCAACAAAATTTGCCTATTTTTACCATCAGATTGTTGCAGGATTGGGTCCGTAAGTATGTCAATTTTGGAATAATAAGACAACAACTTCCTTGGTGATGTGCACCCTTAAAAGATTTTTGAATAAAAATCCAAAAAATATTTCAAAATCCATTTTTTAACTAAAAATAAAATTTGAAAGTAATGTTATACTTTGAAGTGTACCGTTATGAATCAATAGGCATTTTTATGTTCTATTGGACTTTGTTGATCGAACTGATGGTTTCGAGAGCTGCTTTAATTATGTGAAAAGTAATTGTTTCTCAGTGTCATATTTCAACTCACGACATTTGAGCAATTCTCTACAAAATCGGTCTCTTTTCTTTGATTTTAATTTTTGTATTTTATTATTCCGGCTAATACTTTTTTGGAGCCTTCGTTATGCCCAAAGAAGCCATTTTGCATCATTAGTTTGTCCATATAATTTTCCATACAAATTTGTAAGCTGTCCATAAAAAATGATATATGATAATTCAAAAATCTGTATCTTATGAAGGAATTTTTTGATCGATTTGGTGTCTTGGGCAAAGTTGTTGGTATGGATAAGGACCACACTGAAAAAAAATGATACACGGTAAACAAAACTGCAAAAAAAATCGAATGACCGAAATCTCAGACAATTGCTTATCTCGGAAACTGTTGGTTCTATTTTAAATTTTTAAAGTTGAAACTATTGTGAAATTATAAATTCCATCCTATTTTTTTAAATGTTTAAAAAAAGTGTTCTAAGCCTATTCCAAAAGTAACTAATGGGTAATATTGATCCAGAAATCAGTTTTTTCAAACCATCCAATAATTTTCGTATGGTTCTTAGTATAATTTTCCCATCAATCAATGATTTTTTTTAGAATTGAAGCCTTAAAGGGTTAATGAAAAGAGCAAAAAAAAATTACAAAAGGTTTATTTTACACATTGAAAATCGAACCAATAGTTTCCAAGAAATCGCAAGTTGAATAATAATAAAGTCTTATCAGATGACACTGAGAAAAACTCATTCTCGACACAATTGAATCTTTAAGAGGTTGTATCTTAGTATCTAAGTCCGATCAAAAACGTTTTAAAAAAAATGAAATTTTTCCCAGCGCATCGCACATATTTTTGCAGGCGTGCATTTTCTACATGAAGTGAAAAAAAATATTATCATGAAATTTTTTTCTGAAAATGCATAGTTCCAATTCCAGATTTGGCACCATCCTAAACTCTAGCGATAAAGATGCCTTTTTAGTCTCCTGATTTAGAGGGAAAAAATACCGAATGTTTAAAATAAGTATAAGGAATAGTAATAAGGAATTTAAATTTTTTGAATTTAAGTCAAACAATAAAATCGGTATTTTTTCCGTGTACTTATTTATTCTTAAAAGTCCTAATCATTACTTACAATATTGTTGAAGATACCAAATCAATCAGATAATCCCTTCTCAATAAATAAATATTTCACCGAATATGCTTAGACCCCTTTTGTATTACTAGCTCGCATGGAAATACAAGTCGATTTGCGAAAACGAAGAGAATTACTGATCTTCGAATTTTTATTATTGGTTCCAGGGGATAGAAAGGACATTTTACCACTTTAGTTGAAGATGTTGCAAAACCAGGTACCTGAATCGAACATTTGGTCAAATGAAATATTAAATTTTACATGAAAAATAAAATTTGCAAACATAAATGAACTTTAATTTTCTCTTGATAAATTGTTTCGTTTTCAAATTATAGAAATTTGATAGTGAAATACAGCTTTCTTAAATTTAATTATTGTCGAATTTTGTTTTTTTCTTTTTCACCTTATTGGGCATAAATTTTCAACAAACGATAACTCAAAATCTTGTAATTATGATTGATTTTTTTTTGTTAAACAATCTGCTCTTTTTGAATTTATAATATATGAAAATAATTCTAAAATCAAGCCTAACAGTTAAAATTTTCAGCAACGCTGGTTAAAGCAATAAAAAAAACTCTTTGCATTGAAGTGACGAAAAATTGCAGTTTTAACACATTTTTTAAAGTGATGAAAAATTATTATTTATCTCGAAATTTGAAGAACAGGATGAAATTGGGCGTCCAATTTTGACATCAACTTTCCCATACAGTAAAAAAATATGTAAATTTGGAAGCTGTAATTTTGGAAGGTTGAATATTACCTATTTTATGATGTAATTTTACCTCAATTTAGACTGAAAAAGTGACATTACACCATAATAGTGGTAAAATTACACATTTCCAGATGTAAAATTACACCTTTTTTCTGACATAAAAGATGTACCGCTTCCCAGATGTAATATTACCATGATTTTTTTCTGTGCAATCATCACCATTTTAAGCGGCAAATTATCATAAACGGGGTATAAAATTGAGGTGAAAAGTCATCGATTGTGATTGGACACTCAATAATATTTTAACTGAATAAATGTACATGGAAATGAAATTTCTAAATAAATATAAATCATAAAACAAAAAAGAACGAAAACGGGCCGATTTGTGTACAGAGACTAAATTTAACCCTTATTTTCCGTATTATGAGGTGAAGTTTCATAACCAATATTTTTTTTATGAAAATTTAAGCAATAAATCAGCTGAATTCATGTTTATTATAAATAAAAAATGAAAGAGTTGTTTTTTTTTTTTTTATTTCAAATTATAACCTCAAATCAATCGAAACGGGTAGGTATTGATTCCAGTCAAACCTTTTTTCCAAAATAAAACAAAAAGGTTACATTTTCACCCCACTCAACCTGAAGCATTAAACCCCGAGGCCGAAAATGTCCACCTGGGGAACCTTCCGTCGTGATGTGTGTACTGAACGAACACACACTCGCATTTGATCCGGGCCCTCCCAATCCATCATGGTGCAACGATGATTTATTGGGCTCGTCAGGCAGGTTCTCTAGCGTTCGCTCTGGTGTGTTTCGATAGGGTTTGGGTCAGCGCGTCCCCGTGAATCATCAAACCAAACAACAACCCATTAAATCATCCGTCAGGGCACTCTCAGGCGATACTTTTTTGTTTTAATCGCAAAAGTGTCCTCTGGAGGCCAATGGTGTCTTGTTGACTTCATGCTACCATGTCTTAATCGAAATTTCATTGACATTTTTATAAACTTTTGCTAGTTGGCTTAATTGACCCAAAACAACAACTTAGAAATCAGCATTGTGACAAGATAGCACTGCCTTCTCATTCTGACAGTTAGTGCTAGTTTGACGGTGACTCTGAAGGATTGGTTCGAGTTCCATGCCGGCCAAAGCATCAGAGTCGGTATGGCACCAGATTGGCCGTTGCCAAGATTTTCCAGGCTCGACGCATAGTGCGTACTAAGCCGTACCAATCCCCGTATGGAACACACGAGAACCGTGAGACGACGCAAGATTCGCATCCGATCCGAGACAAGGGAATTTGGACAAACTGTTTTACAGTCAATTTACATTGCGTATGGTGGGTTTACAGGCTCGGTCAGTCGACATTCCGAGCGGGACTCACTGGCAAATGGAATTTCTACATGCGGCCAGATCATTAGAAACAGATAGAGTCTGGTAGACGCAGTCTGGTTGGCCGATGCAGGCCGTGACGAGAGCGAGATTTTGCGCAACCGAAATGCGTTGTGACCGCGGTGTGTGATTCCTCGTGGAGGTTGAACTTAGGTTGGTTTTGATGGCTCCCTTTACATATTCCATCACATTTTGACATACATAACAAACATCATGGCAGCAATTCTTTACGAAGTTGGACGATTTTGTGCATTTTTTTGTATTTTTGATTTGGCTCAAACTTTGTGTGGGCTTGCCCTATGACCAAAAAAGACATCTTTTGTCGTTGGGTCACCCATGCAAGGCTCCATACAATTTTGGCAGCTGTACATACAAAAATGGTACGTAAATATTTGAAAATCTGTATCTTTTGTAGAATTTTCAGATCGATTTGGAGTCTTCAGCACATATGTTGGTTTTGATGAAAATAACGCCAATATTTCATTAAATTTATTTCACATAAATTCTGTTCCTCAAAATCTATAAAAACGGAATCGACGTAACACCTTATAATGTGGCCCTCTTAAACCTTGCGGATTAAACCTTCAACGGATTCACAGGCGTGTATCGTTCTTTTTGCGACAAGACTCCGCCTCCCGGGTCTCCTAAGTGTGAAAGTATGGCACGGGGAGAGGGCACCTTATACCTATAATCACACCTAGATTTTTTTTTGCGTCCGCCTCAGGATTCGAACCGGCGACCTCTAGATTGTGAGTCCAGTGCGCGGTCCGATTGATCGACACAGGTGGACACCTCAAAATCTATATGTTCAGTTAATTTTATAAAAAAAAAATTTGATGCGACACGCAACTTTGGGCATTAAGAAGGGCAGGAAAAAAATTACGGATGAATTATTTTTTTGAAAAACTGGGATTTTTGGAAAAAAAATCTTAATTTGTTCTACTACATTTTTTTATGTAAAATAGAATTCTATCGAAAAGTACTTTATAAATTTTTGATAACACATAACCTTTTTCTCGAGATTCGGAGTTTAGGTGATAAAGTGACACCGTATTTAGATGTGTTCAATTCAATTCAGATTCAAAATAATTTGAACAAAAAAATTGCAGTTTTTTGTTTTTCAGTTTTTGACCTTTTCTGAGAATATAAGTTCCGAAAAGTTAAGTCATTTCTAAAATTTCGTCTGAGAAACATTTAAGAAAGCAAATCTGGTTGCTGAAATACAGTGAATAAAAGAAATATTGTAGTTTTCAAAGTCTCACTCAATCAGTTCCCCATTTTCTAGTGCAAATATCTCAGCAACTCATGGTTCAATATTTAATTAAAAAAAAAATTGTGAAAATACCTGATATTTTGGATTTTTTTTTTAATTTTGAAAAAAAGACTGGCCAAATGTTCAATTTAACGCCCTTTTGAATGGTTAGTCCCTATTCCAAAATTTTCAAAATATTTGTTTCGATAAGATCAAAAAACTTCACGTATGTTTTATTTTTTAACATTGAAAATTGGAACCGGTAATTGGGAAATTGGACGCCCAATATAATGGCTTTCTCAAAATTTCGAGAACAACAAAAAATGAAAAAAAGGTTTCAACCCTCTACAACCCAACCTGCCTCTAGACGGGCTTCGATCTAAAAAATTGACAAAAATCCATTTTCAACCGATTTTTGATCTTTAAAAAGCATTGGAAAGAAGAACTCTGAAAATTTAAGAAAATTTTAGGGTTGGAAGTTTGACTTGTTTTATGTGACTTTGCCAATGTTTTAAAAATTGTTATTTTTAGGGGTTGATTGGCTGTGTTTTTTACTAACATTTTCTATATTTTAAGTAAAAATAAGTATGCAGTAATTTTTGTAGTGTTCCTGAATATGCATCTACGCATTTTTGTCCAATTTAAAGATAATGGTGTCATTCTATAGCAGAAAATGTGAAAAACAAGCAAAATATTGGAAAAGTGACTGTAGAAACATGAAAAAATTGGATAGAAAAAATTAATATTAACGAAAACAAACGTGAACTAAACAAAATAAATTCAAATTAAAATAGTAAAAATGAAACAAGAAAAACATAAAACATGAGCAGTAAAGTTTTTCGTAGAACAAAAGTTGCTTAAAATGAACGTAGAACAAAAGCTCCTGAAAACGGAAAAAATAAATCGAAAAAAAATTGGGCAGTAGAGGGATTTTTTCAGATTCAATTAGCAGTGATATTGAAGAAATTTTATCTGCATTTTTTGTTTCGCTGCAAACCAGCAAAATGGAATTAAATATCTATACTCTAATATTGCGATAAAACAAATTAAATGTATCTGAAATAATGCTTCAATACTACACCTGGCCTCAAGCCGAGATAATAGTGTTTACATTTCTACGCTGTCGTACTATCTTGTCACACATCGCTGTTTAATTTATAAGTTTTAATAAACAAAAACTAGAGCACGCAATGTAAACAATAACAAACACGTTTTGTTTGGCTAACGATTGTGCACAAAATGGCGTTCTTAACTTAATTTGGCCCAAATTGCACGTGCGACAAGATAGCACGTCAACGACGATTTTAGGACACAGCTCGATATGGCAGAGAGAATTATTCTTTCGATTTCAGTTGCAAAAAGTAAACCTTTTTGCAACTGAACACGAAGGAATAACACTCGAATCGTCAACACAAAAAAAAGAGTTGTTTACAAGAACCGAACCAGGGACCTTTGACAAACAAACTCAATGACGTAACTGCCTCGACCATCACAGCTTGATGGTCATAGAAGTCGATGTATGACCCTTGTTGGAGGATTACTGTTTCAATTAACGAATGAACATATTTATTTTGATGAAGTGAGATGGTAGCATTATTTGTTCGCGTTTAGCGTTGAGCCCATAATAAAACCAATTCAGGATAGCCAAAAGGTTGGAAACCCCTCACAGCAAAAAATCCGATGGTAAAATCGCATGCAAAAGCATGCACATCACCTTTGTAAAAAAAAGCACTTAATATATCACACAAAAGCTGCATCCGAAGAGATTCCAACCCAGCACCAACAGTAAGTACTGGCGCCTTAGCCCGTTCGGTCATTAGACCGATGAAAAATGGAAAGGATAAACACATATTAGGCTTGACATTTCGGTCAAGTGGGTTTCCCATAGTGATGGGCTACATATTTCAGGATGTAGCATTACATAGAATTTCGTAAAATAATGCAACATTTATTTTACACCCAGGCCTTTTACAAGCAGCTGGAATATTGCTTTTTTTTTGCTGTGCTGTTTAAGATTTTTAATGATCTATTTTGAGGTGGAATATTCCATACATTTTAAACAAATGTGTACAAATACAACAGGCTTCTAATTTTTTTTTCATAATTCAATTCAATTCAATTAGTTTTTATTAGTAAACAAGCTCACTCGAAAAACTTCGTCTTGTCATTTTTTCACTTCTTAACGTTTTTAGCCTCCTGTGATCAAAATTTGATTTTACGCAACTTTTCCCATACAATCTGCAGATCTTCCGGAATCGGTTCCGGAGTGGCCAAAGTTGTCACTCTTTAGCGTAAGAACCTGCCTTGGACTTATACGAACCCAACGCAACAAAGAGCACCTTGATCCGACGTTCCGTTTTGAATTGATTCGCGTTCGAACAAAACCGTCGAAATTTTTTATATATATAGATAATCAATTCACAATTTCGTAATTCTTATAACCTAATAAAGTTTTGGAGTTCCTTTCAACTATGATTTGAGCTATAATTCATT
Source organism: Culex quinquefasciatus (assembly GCF_015732765.1). NCBI lineage: Eukaryota > Metazoa > Arthropoda > Insecta > Diptera > Culicidae > Culex > Culex quinquefasciatus. The sequence continues at coordinate 49,191,217 of NC_051863.1, read as the reverse complement.
TTGATGTAATTGGATGTTCTAACAGTGGATTTGGCAAGAGAAGGAAAAATTAAAAAAAAACCTTCTAGATTTACTAAGGAAAAGGATAGAAATAGAAAAGCTTAAAACTAAATCACAGTATGTTTTGTCCATTGACGTCGAAAAACTTCGCTGCACAAGGCAGCTTATCCATTGTAGATGTACTTCATCATCAGCTCACTGAGAGCTTGGAATTGTTCTGCCTTGTTCCGGCAGGCACGGAAGCGCGTGAGCATCTCTCCAGCAAGAGCGAAAAACTCGGGAAGCGTGAAGAGGTCATCTCCGGTGACGTCTGCTTGTCCCGGTGAAGTACCACTCCCAGAAGCGGCTACTCTAGCGTACGAACCTTCCCAACCGGGAGGGAACGCTGGGTTGGTCGATGGAACCGCTCCGCCGCCAGCTGCTGCAGCGTTCGTGCTCAAAGTCTTTGGAGGTTAGCGGGACGCTGGCGCTTTCTTCTTCTTGTCCTGCTCCTCGAGGTACTTTTTCCGCGCGGCACAGCCGCGGAAATTCGCCGTATGGTTTCCACCACAGTTCGCGCACTTGACGCGCGCTTTGTGCTGCTGGGCGTTTTCCCCCAGCTGGCCTTTCCGCGGAAGATTGCACCTTTCGATGGAGTGGGTCTCACCGCACTTTACGCACCGGGGCGGAAGATTACAGTTTCTTGAACCGTGTCCGAATTTCTGACAGCGGTGGCATTGCGCTGCGTCGGTCGGATTCTTCGTGTAGAACCGCCACGTCACGAAGAAGCCGTCCAGTGCTTTGATACGCCGTAGGTCCTGGATTTTGACGGACCCACGATCGAAGTACAGGAGGTACAATGTGTACGTACCTGTCACCGTTGTCGATTTCGAGAGCACCTTAACCTCTCGAGGCTTAACCTTGACGCCCGACAGGTGTTCTTTCAGGTCGGAGATCGGGCGGTCCGGATATCCCTGAAGGACGATCTTCACTGGGACCTTCTCTGCTGGGTCAAATGTGAAGAATTTGAAGTTTCGCAACTTCAACTTCTTCACCACCAAGTCGAAATGCAGCTTCTTGTGGGTAATCACTTGCACAGAAGTTTTGCTAATTTTGAGACAATATTGGAGTCCCTCAAGCAACTCGTCAACATCGTCAGCCAACGTATCCAAAACAAAAATTGGAGGTGGTCGTCATTCCTTCGGAGAGTTACACTTTTTCTGCTTTCCTTGCTTGCGCGCAAGTTCATCATCGTCATCGTCGTCGCCAGCACTGCTGCTGTCACTGGCGGCGTTGTTTTCTTCTCCACTCAGCATCTCAAATTCGTTGCTGGTGGGAACGTTGGAAGTGTTGTCGTAGTGCTGGTGGACTGCTGCTGCTGCTGCTGGTCGGAAGTGCTTCCGGATGCCCGGGTCGATTGTCTCGTCCGTACTGGGGACTCACGTGGACGGTATGACACGTGTAAAAACGATGGATCGGTGACGTCACTGGGCACGCTCCCGTGCGCGATGGCGGTCGATGCGGCGTTGGTATGTTTACCTTTCTGCACTCTGCCGGTAGATGAACTTCGCGGGTTTTTCGAGGCCGCACTCGAACTGCCACGGCCACGGCCGGCCCTTGGCATGCTGGAGCAGCAAACTCGCGGGTAAACACGGTTAATTACGGCGAAAAAATCGAAAAGTTTGAGGAGCTCCGAACAGTTGACTGTTGCTGGCTGGTGTTGCCAGTCCCGAGGATTTTTTCATAATTGTTACAAATTGGTGCATTGATTTTATTTGGTTACGAGTTATACTAACCTTGTTTTCACATATATTTTTTATGGATAAACCACAAACCACGTGGACACTTCTTAAGGCATTTCTGATACCCTTCCTGTTTGTCGACAATTGCCCCCCTCTAAAGTGTCCACTTGGTTTATGGACGGCCCCTCAGAACTTGCCGACGCATATTCGTGCCGGTCTGCAAAATCTCCGCAGCCTCGTGTGACCACTTTGAGCACTGCATGCTTGAAACCATTACACTCCCGGGATAATTTATGGCTATTTATTTCAACTAATGACATAATACAGCAAATGATATATGGGAAATATCTAGCCCCAGGTGAACGGTGGTGGTGATGGCGCTTGCATTGAATGTGATGTGTTGTGAGAAGCGTTGAGGTTTACGGGAGGCAGCTCTATGGATAGCATATGCAACACTGTGCGCAACCTTAACCGCTCGAGGCGTTAGTCATTGAGCGCTTCTGGTAGCACTGACTGGTCGATCGGGCTTTGGTTTGCGGGGGAAGAGTGGATTGTCAATTTGAACAAGTTAGTGGGAATTTAGAGAAAATCTTACGTATTCTTTTTTTTTCTATTTACTTACAAACTATTTTTTTTTAGAATCTAAAGTGGGCTAAAATAAAATAAGAATTTCCTCTTGCAAATTTGCCCTACCCAAATAATGAACACGGAATGTGCCAAACTGCTAAATTTATGCATCCATTAAAGTTGCTCCATAAAAGCTCACTCCCAGCTTCCAGCTAGCTTTACAAAAATGCTAATAAAGGCCCTTCAGGCATTGTTTGCCAATATCAAACCATTAGGTACGCACTACACCCGACGCCAAGGTAACATGTCCTTGGCCAAAATGAACTGCGAAAACGTTCCGTGCCCGAGGCCCACGGCCAGGTCAGGTTTACATCTCCCGGGAGTGCCGTGGTACCAATCAAATTATCGTCGTTGGTCGTTTCGCCTAAGAGCTGCTGTTGGAGACTGTACAAGCTGCGTAGAAGGTTTGGAGCCCATCTTGGGGAGCCGACAAGCGTAATCAGCATTTATGAACCACCCCATGTAGAGCAGGAGGCTAGTTTGTGTGTGCGATGGAAATGCTTTCAGCATAGTTTTTCCCTTAGTTGTGGTACAAGAATCTCACCTGGATTAGGGTTGTCACCTCAAAAGAGGTTGTTAAAATCTTTCAATACCAGCAATTTATTAAATTTTCGATTACTTATTTGAAAATTTTGCATCAACGATGCCGTTCTGCTTGTTACAGATCGAGTGTAGCAAGATATTTTGAATAAACACCCTAAAAATAAAAAGGAAAGATCCCAAAAAGCCTGGGAAGGCTTAAAATGCGTTTGCGTTCAGACTTGCATCAATGGGGCCACTTTGCGCCTGCCGAGGACCTGGCCAATATCGCCTCGTCACCTCGATCCCGCCGCGGGGTACCTTCACCTGGCCACGTGTGGGGGCGTTGTTACCGATAATGGTGTGTGTCCGTGTGTTTGTACTCCGCTGCTTCACCGGATGGGGTCCGATGTAAACAGGTCATTATTGCTTTCTTCCCGCGGCCTTGGCCAAGCAGAAAACGGCCGACAACGCGACGACAACGAGAGTGGGGGCCACATTGCCTTGTTACGGATTGTATCCCTTTCTGCCTCGTGGTAGACCTTGCCTGCACGCGCCAGGGGATCGCAGCTTCTTCGAAGGGGAGAGCAACGCTATACAATGAAGCGCAAAGCCCATTACATTGAGGATGTGTTGCTTTTCCTGGTACCGGAGGTACACTTGAGCTTTTGAAGTAGATACACCTTTAGAACTGGAACGGTGCCTTAATAATCGTAATTTATTGGAAAGAAATGATAATACGTTATAATGAGGATATTATATTACAACTCTAGTCACCCTTCTTTTGGCATTCTTGATTTCTTGTGACTATGCAAACATATATATCAGCGTTTCATTGGAAATTCTTACAAATTAACATCAATTCAATTCAACTTATTTAATTCATTATACCGACTAACAAAATTTCTGCACAATGTACGTTGAGTATTCCAAATATATTTTGACAGGTCTTAATAGATTTTCTCCAATGTTTGTATGCACAATTAGTGCGGTTTTCTCTTTGTACATATAGCATGCAATTTTTGAGAGGAATACAAAAGCGACGAACCACCCTCTTTCTTCATACAAACTTTGGAGATAAACGATTGGGTCCTGTCTAATTATTTCCATTAAAATTCTAAGTACTCGTATTTCTGTGTAACTCAAACGTAACTTTCCCCTTCCATTTTGAGGTTAGATTGAGGAATTTAAGGTACGCACTGCACGGATAGAAATCATGTAAGCATTCTGTAAGTAATTCTGTTTTAAAGAATTTGTTATCAGGTAAATTAAGGGTGTCCGGTATCATTAATTATTTGCCAGTCGACCCAACAATACAGAATTCATTAATAACTTGATTACTCTGAATAAAATATAAACAAACAAATTTTTAACAAATTACAATAAAACCATTTAAAATCGATGCAATGATATGGAAACACCAAATTCTGTATAATGTTGTGAACAGCTATTTGTATTATTTGAATAACATCTAACAATAAATTAATACTAACGGGCAATTCTTTGAGATTTCGGTAATTAATTTTTTTTTGTATTTTTTTATCCGGCTGTAACTTTTTTGGTGCCTTTGGTATGCCCAAAGATGCCATTTTGCATCATTAGTTTGTCTATATAATTTTCCATACAAATTTGGCAACCGTCCATACAAAAAAGATATATGAAAATCTGTATCTTTGGAAGGATTTTTTTTGATCTTGGTGTCTTTGGCAAAGTTGTAGGTATGGATAAGGACAACACTGAAAAAAAATATACAAGTAAAAATTTTGGTGATTTTTAATTTCACTTTTTGTCACTAAAACTTGATTTGCAAAACAAAACTCTATTTTGACAAAGAACTTTGTCCTAAGGGCTCTATTCTGGTGAGGTGTCAATCCAGAAAAACGAAAAATGTCGCGCGTTACGAAAATGTTGCATGCTTGGTACTGGGGAAGAGGTCTGCGACGCAACAAGGCACTGTTGCGTCACCATTTCGAGCCAATATAAACCCCGCTCGATCAGCCCAAGGAAATCATTCTATCGCTGGACGCCGAAGAGTGAACAACAACCTGGACCTGGAAGCAGATGGCCTGGAGGCCCAGAAGCAATTGGCCGAAAAGCAGCTGGCCTGGAGCAAGAAGCAGCCCAAGCGGAGACAGGCCAGCCGGAATATTCTGGCCACAAGACCCGGAGTGGCCAGAACCCTCAGGGGTGTTCCGATGGAAGGCCATACGAGACTGGACAATATGGGTATCAAACTTCTTGGATTTTGATACTGGTGATGAAAATGGCCATTTTGACAGTATTGGCCACAACCTGGAGTGGCCGGTGCTCTCAGGGAAGTTCTCCCGGGAGGACATTTACCGAACCATACGATTTTGGGCAATATGGGTATCAAACTTCTTGATTTTCAATACTGGTAATGAAAATGGCCATTTTGACAGTGTAGGCCAGAACCTGGAGTGGCCGGTGCCCTCAGGGAGGTTCTCCCGGGAGGACATTAACAGAACCATACGATTTTGGGCAATATGGGTATCAAACTTCTTGGTTTTCAATACTGGTAATGAAAATGGCCATTTTGACAGTATTGGCCACAACCTGGAGTGGCCGGTGCCCTCAAGGAAGTTCTCCCGGGAGGACATTTACCGAACCATACGATTTTGGGCAATATGGGTATCAAACTTCTTGATTTTCAATACTGGTAATGAAAATGGCCATTTTGACAGTATTGGCCACAACCTGGAGTGGCCGGTGCCCTCAGGGAGGTTCTCCCGGAAGGACATTTACCGAACCATACGATTATGGGCAATATTGGTATCAAAATTCATGTTTTTCAATACTGGTAATGAAAATGGCCATTTTGACAGTATTGGCCACAACCTGGAGTGGCCGGTGCCCTCAGGGAGGTTCTCCCGGAAGGACATTTACCGAACCATACGATTATGGGCAATATTGGTATCAAAATTCATGTTTTTCAATACTGGTAATGAAAATGACCATTTTGACAGTGTTGACCACAACCTGGAGTGGCCGGTGCCCTCAGGGAGGTTTACTCGGGAGGACATTTACCGAACCATACGATTTTTGGCAATATGGGTATCAAAATTCATGGGTTTTAATACTGGAAATGAAAATGGCCATTTTGACAGTGTAGGCCAGAACCTGGAGTGGCCGGTGCCCTCAGGGAGGTTCTCCCGGGAGGACATTAACAGAACCATACGATTTTGGGCAATATGGGTATCAAACTTCTTGGTTTTCAATACTGGTAATGAAAATGGCCATTTTGACAGTATTGGCCACAACCTGGAGTGGCCGGTGCCCTCAGGGAGGTTCTCCCGGAAGGACATTTACCGAACCATACGATTATGGGCAATATTGGTATCAAAATTCATGTTTTTCAATACTGGTAATGAAAATGGCCATTTTGACAGTATTGGCCACAACCTGGAGTGGCCGGTGCCCTCAGGGAGGTTTACTCGGGAGGACATTTACCGAACCATACGATTTTTGGCAATATGGGTATCAAAATTCATGGGTTTTAATACTGGAAATGAAAATGGCCATTTTGACAGTGTAGGCCAGAACCTGGAGTGGCCGGTGCCCTCAGGGAGGTTCTCCCGGGAGGACATTAACAGAACCATATGATTTTGGGCAATATGGGTATCAAACTTCTTGGTTTTCAATACTGGTATTGAAAATGGCCATTTTGACAGTATTGGCCACAACCTGGAGTGGCCGGTGCCCTCTAGGAAGTTCTCCCGGGAGGACATTTACCGAACCATACGATTTTGGGCAATATGGGTATCAAACTTCTTGATTTTCAATACTGGTTATGAAAATGGCCATTTTGACAGTATTGGCCACAACCTGGAGTGGCCGGTGCCCTCAGGGAGGTTCTCCCGGAAGGACATTTACCGAACCATACGATTATGGGCAATATTGGTATCAAAATTCATGTTTTTCAATACTGGTAATGAAAATGACCATTTTGACAGTGTTGACCACAACCTGGAGTGGCCGGTGCCCTCAGGGAGGTTTACTCGGGAGGACATTTACCGAACCATACGATTTTTGGCAATATGGGTATCAAAATTCATGGGTTTTAATACTGGAAATGAAAATGGCCATTTTGACAGTGTAGGCCAGAACCTGGAGTGGCCGGTGCCCTCAGGGAGGTTCTCCCGGGAGGACATTAACAGAACCATACGATTTTGGGCAATATGGGTATCAAACTTCTTGGTTTTCAATACTGGTAATGAAAATGGCCATTTTGACAGTATTGGCCACAACCTGGAGTGGCCGGTGCCCTCAGAGAAGTTCTCCCGGGAGGACATTTACCGAACCATATGATTTTGAGCAATTGTTCAAGGCTCAACTGCGATCGTTGACGATGGAATGAAAATCGTTGGCAAAAATGCTGCCTTCACGACTCCACGGCAAAACAAAACAGCCAATCAGAGAGCGGAAAGATTTTTTGCGTGGGTCAAAGCACGCGCTTGCTTGTTCAAGGCCAACTGCGATCGTTTGACACTTGCAAGCGAAAATTGTTAATATTCGTTCATTTTTTTTAAAATGAAAATTTTGGGGGAAGTATTTAAATAAAATTAAACGCCAAGCGTCAAAAGCTTTAAAAATGCACAAAAAGCGGTGCATGAATCATTTGAAACAATAACTCTTTCGTGAATTTTTCGTTGGCGCTGAAAAGCGCCATTTTGTTAAATTGCAGCAGAAGTTGATTCTTGTGGCCATCTCCTCGAGCGTCCATCCAAGTAGGCCTTGTTTTCTCCTTCGACGTCGTTTTGGCAGCAATCTCACGCACACGCTGGCGTGTTTCTTCTTCTCGGAGCTCGCTCTTGATTTCCTCCAGTCGTTGATTTTTTTTTTCGCTGCTGCTGCTGCTGCTACGATGTTGTCGGTTCGAACGATGACGATGGAATGAAAATCGTTGGCAAAAATGCTGCCTTCACGACTCCACGGCAAAACAAAACAGCCAATCAGAGAGCGGAAAGATTTTTTGCGTGGGTCAAAGCACGCGCTTGCTTGTTCAAGGCCAACTGCGATTGTTTGACGTTTGACACTTGCAAGCGAAAATTGTTAATATTCGTTCAATTTTTTTTAAATGAAAATTTTGGGGGAAGTATTTAAATAAAATTAAACGCCAAGCGTCAAAAGCTTTAAAATGCACAACAAGCAGTGCATGAATCATTTGAAACAATAACTCTTTCGTGAATTTTTCGTTGGCGCTGAAAAGCGCCATTTTGTTAAATTGCAGCAGAAGTTGATTCTTGTGGCCATCTCCTCGAGCGTCCATCCAAGTAGGCCTTGTTTTCTCCTTCGACGTCGTTTTGGCAGCAATCTCACGCACACGCTGGCGTGTTTCTTCTTCTCGGAGCTCGCTCTTGATTTCCTCCAGTCGTTGATTTTTTTTTCGCTGCTGCTGCTGCTGCTACGATGTTGTCGGTTCGAACGATGACGATGGAATGAAAATCGTTGGCAAAAATGCTGCCTTCACGACTCCACGGCAAAACAAAACAGCCAATCAGAGAGCGGAAAGATTTTTTGCGTGGGTCAAAGCACGCGCTTGCTTGTTCAAGGCCAACTGCGATCGTTTGACGTTTGACACTTGCAAGCGAAAATTGTTAATATTCGTTCAATTTTTTTTAAATGAAAATTTTGGGGGAAGTATTTAAATAAAATTAAACGCCAAGCGTCAAAAGCTTTAAAAATGCACAACAAGCAGTGCATGAATCATTTGAAACAATAACTCTTTCGTGAATTTTTCGTTGGCGCTGAAAAGCGCCATTTTGTTAAATTGCAGCAGAAGTTGATTCTTGTGGCCATCTCCTCGAGCGTCCATCCAAGTAGGCCTTGTTTTTCTCCTTCGACGTCGTTTTGGCAGCAATCTCACGCACACGCTGGCGTGTTTCTTCTTCTCGGAGCTCGCTCTTGATTTCCTCCAGTCGTTGATTTTTTTTTTCGCTGCTGCTGCTGCTGCTACGATGTTGTCGGTTCGAACGATGACGATGGAATGAAAATCGTTGGCAAAAATGCTGCCTTCACGACTCCACGGCAAAACAAAACAGCCAATCAGAGAGCGGAAAGATTTTTTGCGTGGGTCAAAGCACGCGCTTGCTTGTTCAAGGCCAACTGCGATCGTTTGACACTTGCAAGCGAAAATTGTTAATATTCGTTCATTTTTTTTAAAATGAAAATTTTGGGGGAAGTATTTAAATAAAATTAAACGCCAAGCGTCAAAAGCTTTAAAAATGCACAAAAAGCGGTGCATGAATCATTTGAAACAATAACTCTTTCGTGAATTTTTCGTTGGCGCTGAAAAGCGCCATTTTGTTAAATTGCAGCAGAAGTTGATTCTTGTGGCCATCTCCTCGAGCGTCCATCCAAGTAGGCCTTGTTTTTCTCCTTCGACGTCGTTTTGGCAGCAATCTCACGCACACGCTGGCGTGTTTCTTCTTCTCGGAGCTCGCTCTTGATTTCCTCCAGTCGTTGATTTTTTTCCGCTGCTGCTGCTGCTGCTACGATGTTGTCGGTTCGAACGATGACGATGGAATGAAAATCGTTGGCAAAAATGCTGCCTTCACGACTCCACGGCAAAACAAAACAGCCAATCAGAGAGCGGAAAGATTTTTTGCGTGGGTCAAAGCACGCGCTTGCTTGTTCAAGGCCAACTGCGATCGTTTGACACTTGCAAGCGAAAATTGTTAATATTCGTTCATTTTTTTTAAAATGAAAATTTTGGGGGAAGTATTTAAATAAAATTAAACGCCAAGCGTCAAAAGCTTTAAAAATGCTCAAAAAGCAGTGCATAAATCATTTGAAACAATAACTCTTTCGTGAATTTTTCGTTGGCGCTGAAAAGCGCCATTTTGTTAAATTGCAGCAGAAGTTGATTCTTGTGGCCATCTCCTCGAGCGTCCATCCAAGTAGGCCTTGTTTTTCTCCTTCGACGTCGTTTTGGCAGCAATCTCACGCACACGCTGGCGTGTTTCTTCTTCTCGGAGCTCGCTCTTGATTTCCTCCAGTCGTTGATTTTTTTCCGCTGCTGCTGCTGCTGCTACGATGTTGTCGGTTCGAACGATGACGATGGAATGAAAATCGTTGGCAAAAATGCTGCCTTCACGACTCCACGGCAAAACAAAACAGCCAATCAGAGAGCGGAAAGATTTTTTGCGTGGGTCAAAGCACGCGCTTGCTTGTTCAAGGCCAACTGCGATCGTTTGACACTTGCAAGCGAAAATTGTTAATATTCGTTCATTTTTTTTAAAATGAAAATTTTGGGGGAAGTATTTAAATAAAATTAAACGCCAAGCGTCAAAAGCTTTAAAAATGCACAAAAAGCGGTGCATGAATCATTTGAAACAATAACTCTTTCGTGAATTTTTCGTTGGCGCTGAAAAGCGCCATTTTGTTAAATTGCAGCAGAAGTTGATTCTTGTGGCCATCTCCTCGAGCGTCCATCCAAGTAGGCCTTGTTTTTCTCCTTCGACGTCGTTTTGGCAGCAATCTCACGCACACGCTGGCGTGTTTCTTCTTCTCGTAGCTCGCTCTTGATTTCCTCCTGTCGTTGATTTTTTTTTCGCTGCTGCTGCTGCTGCTACGATGTTGTCGGTTCGAACGATGACGATGGAATGAAAATCGTTGGCAAAAATGCTGCCTTCACGACTCCACGGCAAAACAAAACAGCCAATCAGAGAGCGGAAAGATTTTTTGCGTGGGTCAAAGCACGCGCTTGCTTGTTCATGGCCAACTGCGATCGTTTGACACTTGCAAGCGAAAATTGTTAATATTCGTTCAATTTTGACAAAGAACTTTGTCCTAAGGTTTCTATACGGGGTGTCAATCCAAATTTTTCGCGAAGCGAAAACGTTACGTGACGAATTCCCCTCTCGGCAAATTTCCCCTCTTTTTGGTGCACGCTGGTTGGTTGAACAAACGTTTCCCAATCAGTCAATATAGAGACGTGAGATTGATGTATCTAAAATCACCCCCACTCTACCTCATAATTTTCGGATCGTCGACGAGGCAAAAAGCGAATCGAGAAATTAAAAGTGAGAGTGTGTGCGTGCAACATGGAGTTAAACTTTTCGAAGTGCCATGGAAACCTTCACAGCAACTGCACAGAAAGTTTAACTCCATGTTGCACACACTCTCACTTTTAATTTCTCGATAAGGAGATGTAGGAGAATGGGTGCAAAAAGGCGGGGCATACGTCCCCGATCTAAATTAACAAAACTCGGCTCGGTCGGTCCCGAAAATTCAGTCTGTTGCTGGCCGTTGACGAGAACACATCAGGAGCAGATGGCTTGGTGGCCCGTTTGCAGACGGCCTGGAGGCCCGGGAGCAGATAGCCTGGAGGCATGGGCATTAGGGTGTAATATGGTTGTATGGAAAAAAATAAAGTTGTCCAAATTTAGCGAGCACAGCAATTTTTTAGTTCCTTTTGGGGTCCTAAACAACTCCCCAAAGTTTGGGAACGATTGGTTTAGTCCTCACTTTGCGCAAAGTGATTCAATTTTCCTTATAAATTTGTATGGGAAAAACCATTTTTTTGGATTTCGATATTTATAAAATCCTCGTTTCACTCTGTACTAAAACCGAATTCATATTCGTATGCTCTGGAAGGTGCTCTACAACTTTCCCGAAGAGAGTATGGTGCTAACTTGCTCCTAAAAAAAGATAAAGCGTGTTCAAAACTCGTCTAAAACGTGTTTTTTGCTCGAAAATCACGTTTTAGACGAGTTTTGAGGACGCTGTATCTTCTTTCAGGGACAAGCTAGCACCATACTCTCTTCGGGAAAGTTGTAGAGCACCTTCCAGAGCATACGAATATGAATCCGGTTTTAGTACAGCGTGAAACGTGGATTTTAAAAATATCAAAATCCAAAAAAATGGGTTTTCCCATACAAATTTATATGGAAAATTGAATTGCTTTGCGCAATGTGAGGACTTAACCAATCTTTCTCAAACTTTGGGGAGTTGTTCAGGACCCCAAAAGGAACTGAAAAATTGCTGTGCTGGAAAATCGATTTTGATATTACACCCTAATGGGCATGCCAAGACATGCCAGCCGGCATGAGCGGGAATTGGAATTGGCCACCACTTGGAGTGGCCGGAGCCCCCGGCGGGTGTTCCGATAGGGGGACTTTTCCCGAACCATAAGAGTTGGGGCAATATGGGTATCAAACTTTAGGGTTTTTGATACTGCACATGAAATTTGACATTTCGGCAGTAGTGGCCACCACCTGGAGTGGCCGGAGGCCCCGGGGATGTTCCGATGGGGGGACATTTGCCGAACCATAAGAGTTGGGGCAATATGGGTATCAAATTTTAGGGTTTTCGATACTGCACATGAAATTTGACATTTCGGCAGTAGTGGCCACAATCCGGAGTGGCCGGAGGCCCCGCGGATGTTCCGATGGGGGGACATTTGCCGAACCATAAGAGTTGGGGCAATATGGGTATCAAACTGTAGGGTTTTTGATACTGAACATGAAATTTGACATTTCAGCAGTAGTGGCCACAATACAGAGTGGCCGAAGGCCCCGCGGATGTTCCGATGGGGGGCACATTTGCGGAACCATAAGAGTTGGGGCAATATGGGTATCAAACTTTAAGGTTTTTGATACTGAACATGAAATTTGACATTTCGGCAGTAGTGGCCACAATCCGGAGTGGCCGGAGGCCCCGCGGATGTTCCGATGGGGGCACATTTGCCGAACCATAAGAGTTGGGGCAATATGGGTATCAAACTGTAGGGTTTTTGATACTGAACATGAAATTTGACATTTCAGCAGTAGTGGCCACAATACAGAGTGGCCGAAGGCCCCGCGGATGTTCCGATGGGGGGCACATTTGCGGAACCATAAGAGTTGGGGCAATATGGGTATCAAACTTTAAGGTTTTTGATACTGAACATGAAATTTGACATTTCGGCAGTAGTGGCCACAATCCGGAGTGGCCGGAGGCCCCGCGGATGTTCCGATGGGGGGCACAATTGCCGAACCATAAGAGTTGGGGCAATATGGGTATCAAACTGTAGGGTTTTTGATACTGAACATGAAATTTGACATTTCAGCAGTAGTGGCCACAATCCGGAGGGCCCCGCGGATGTTCCGATGGGGGGACATTTGCGGAACCATAAGAGTTGGGGCAATATGGGTATCAAACTTTAGGGTTTTTGATACTGGATATGAAATTTGACATTTCGGCAGTAGTGGCCACAATACAGAGTGGCCGAAGGCCCCGCGGATGTTCCGATGGGGGGCACATTTGCGGAACCATAAGAGTTGGGGCAATATGGGTATCAAACTTTAAGGTTTTTGATACTGAACATGAAATTTGACATTTCGGCAGTAGTGGCCACAATCCGGAGTGGCCGGAGGCCCCGCGGATGTTCCGATGGGGGGACATTTGCCGAACCATAAGAGTTGGGGCAATATGGGTATCAAATTTTAGGGTTTTCGATACTGCACATGAAATTTGACATTTCGGCAGTAGTGGCCACCACCTGGAGTGGCCGGAGGCCCCGGGGATGTTCCGATGGGGGGACATTTGCCGAACCATAAGAGTTGGGGCAATATGGGTATCAAATTTTAGGGTTTTCGATACTGCACATGAAATTTGACATTTCGGCAGTAGTGGCCACAATCCGGAGTGGCCGGAGGCCCCGCGGATGTTCCGATGGGGGGACATTTGCCGAACCATAAGAGTTGGGGCAATATGGGTATCAAACTGTAGGGTTTTTGATACTGAACATGAAATTTGACATTTCAGCAGTAGTGGCCACAATACAGAGTGGCCGAAGGCCCCGCGGATGTTCCGATGGGGGGCACATTTGCGGAACCATAAGAGTTGGGGCAATATGGGTATCAAACTTTAAGGTTTTTGATACTGAACATGAAATTTGACATTTCGGCAGTAGTGGCCACAATCCGGAGTGGCCGGAGGCCCCGCGGATGTTCCGATGGGGGGACATTTGCGGAACCATAAGAGTTGGGGCAATATGGGTATCAAACTTTAGGGTTTTTGATACTGGATATGAAATTTGACATTTTGGCAGTAGTGGCCACCACCTGGAGTGGCCGGAGGCCCCGGGGATGTTCCGATGGGGGGACATTTGCCGAACCATAAGAGTTGGGGCAATATGGGTATCAAATTTTAGGGTTTTCGATACTGCACATGAAATTTGACATTTCGGCAGTAGTGGCCACAATCCGGAGTGGCCGGAGGCCCCGCGGATGTTCCGATGGGGGGACATTTGCCGAACCATAAGAGTTGGGGCAATATGGGTATCAAACTTTAGGGTTTTTGATACTGCACATGAAATTTGACATTTCGGCAGTAGTGGCCACCACCTGGAGTGGCCGGAGGCCCCGGGGATGTTCCGATGGGGGGACATTTGCCGAACCATAAGAGTTGGGGCAATATGGGTATCAAATTTTAGGGTTTTCGATACTGCACATGAAATTTGACATTTCGGCAGTAGTGGCCACAATCCGGAGTGGCCGGAGGCCCCGCGGATGTTCCGATGGGGGGACATTTGCCGAACCATAAGAGTTGGGGCAATATGGGTATCAAACTGTAGGGTTTTTGATACTGAACATGAAATTTGACATTTCAGCAGTAGTGGCCACAATACAGAGTGGCCGAAGGCCCCGCGGATGTTCCGATGGGGGGCACATTTGCGGAACCATAAGAGTTGGGGCAATATGGGTATCAAACTTTAAGGGTTTTGATACTGAACATGAAATTTGACATTTCGGCAGTAGTGGCCACAATCCGGAGTGGCCGGAGGCCCCGCGGATGTTCCGATGGGGGGCACAATTGCCGAACCATAAGAGTTGGGGCAATATGGGTATCAAACTGTAGGGTTTTTGATACTGAACATGAAATTTGACATTTCAGCAGTAGTGGCCACAATCCGGAGGGCCCCGCGGATGTTCCGATGGGGGGACATTTGCGGAACCATAAGAGTTGGGGCAATATGGGTATCAAACTTTAGGGTTTTTGATACTGGATATGAAATTTGACATTTCGGCAGTAGTGGCCACAATACAGAGTGGCCGAAGGCCCCGCGGATGTTCCGATGGGGGGCACATTTGCGGAACCATAAGAGTTGGGGCAATATGGGTATCAAACTTTAAGGTTTTTGATACTGAACATGAAATTTGACATTTCGGCAGTAGTGGCCACAATCCGGAGTGGCCGGAGGCCCCGCGGATGTTCCGATGGGGGGCACATTTGCCGAACCATAAGAGTTGGGGCAATATGGGTATCAAATTTTAGGGTTTTCGATACTGCACATGAAATTTGACATTTCGGCAGTAGTGGCCACAATCCGGAGTGGCCGGAGGCCCCGCGGATGTTCCGATGGGGGGACATTTGCCGAACCATAAGAGTTGGGGCAATATGGGTATCAAACTGTAGGGTTTTTGATACTGAACATGAAATTTGACATTTCAGCAGTAGTGGCCACAATCCGGAGGGCCCCGCGGATGTTCCGATGGGGGGACATTTGCGGAACCATAAGAGTTGGGGCAATATGGGTATCAAACTTTAGGGTTTTTGATACTGGATATGAAATTTGACATTTCGGCAGTAGTGGCCACAATACAGAGTGGCCGAAGGCCCCGCGGATGTTCCGATGGGGGGCACATTTGCGGAACCATAAGAGTTGGGGCAATATGGGTATCAAACTTTAAGGTTTTTGATACTGAACATGAAATTTGACATTTCGGCAGTAGTGGCCACAATCCGGAGTGGCCGGAGGCCCCGCGGATGTTCCGATGGGGGGCACATTTGCCGAACCATAAGAGTTGGGGCAATATGGGTATCAAACTGTAGGGTTTTTGATACTGAACATGAAATTTGACATTTCGGCAGTAGTGGCCACAATCCGGAGTGGCCGGAGGCCCCGGGGATGTTCCGATGGGGGGACATTTGCCGAACCATAAGAGTTGGAGCAATATGGGTATCAAACTGTAGGGTTTTTGATACTGGACATGAAATTTGACATTTTGGCAGTAGTGGCCACCACCTGGAGTGGCCGGAGGCCCCGCGGATGTTCCGATGGGGGGACATTTGCGGAACCATAAGAGTTGGGGCAATATGGGTATCAAACTTTAGGGTTTTTGATACTGGATATGAAATTTGACATTTTGGCAGTAGTGGCCACCACCTGGAGTGGCCGGAGGCCCCGGGGATGTTCCGAATGGGGGACATTTGCCGAACCATAAGAGTTGGGGCAATATGGGTATCAAACTTTAGGGTTTTTGATACTGGATATGAAATTTGACATTTTGGCAGTAGTGGCCACCACCTGGAGTGGCCGGAGGCCCCGGGGATGTTCCGAATGGGGGACATTTGCCGAACCATAAGAGTTGGGGCAATATGGGTATCAAACTTTAAGGTTTTTGATACTGAACATGAAATTTGACATTTCAGCAGTAGTGGCCACAATCCGGAGGGCCCCACGGATGTTCCGATGGGGGGACATTTGCGGAACCATAAGAGTTGGGGCAATATGGGTATCAAACTTTAAGGTTTTTGATACTGAACATGAAATTTGACATTTCGGCAGTAGTGGCCACAATACGGAGTAGCCGAAGGCCCCGCGGATGTTCCAATGGGGGGACATTTGCGGAACCATTAGAGTTGGGGCAATATGGGTATCAAACTTTAGGGTTTTTGATACTGGACATGAAATTTGACATTTTGGCAGTAATGGCCACCATTTGGAGTGGCCGGAGGCCCCGAGGATGCTCCGATAGGGGGACATTTGCCGAACCATAAGAGTTGGGGCAATATGGGTATCAAACTTTAGGGTTTTTGATACTGGATATGAAATTTGACATTTTGGCAGTAATGGCCACCACCTGGAGTGGCCGGAGGCCCCGGGGATTTTCCGATAGGGGGACATTTGCCGAACCATAAGAGTTGGGGCAATATGGGTATCAAACTGTAGGGTTTTTGATACTGGATATGAAATTTGAAATTTTGGCAGTAGTGGCCACCATTTGGAGTGGCCGGAGGCCCCGAGGATGCTCCGATAGGGGGACATTTGCCGAACCATAAGAGTTGGGGCAATATGGGTATCAAACTTTAGGGTTTTTGATACTGGATATGAAATTTGACATTTCGGCAGTAGTGGCCACCACCTGGAGTGGCCGGAGGCCCCGGGGATGTTCCGATGGGGGGACATTTGCCGAACCATAAGAGTTGGGGCAATATGGGTATCAAATTTTAGGGTTTTCGATACTGCACATGAAATTTGACATTTCGGCAGTAGTGGCCACAATCCGGAGTGGCCGGAGGCCCCGCGGATGTTCCGATGGGGGGACATTTGCCGAACCATAAGAGTTGGGGCAATATGGGTATCAAACTGTAGGGTTTTTGATACTGAACATGAAATTTGACATTTCAGCAGTAGTGGCCACAATCCGGAGGGCCCCGCGGATGTTCCGATGGGGGGACATTTGCGGAACCATAAGAGTTGGGGCAATATGGGTATCAAACTTTAGGGTTTTTGATACTGGATATGAAATTTGACATTTCGGCAGTAGTGGCCACAATACAGAGTGGCCGAAGGCCCCGCGGATGTTCCGATGGGGGGCACATTTGCGGAACCATAAGAGTTGGGGCAATATGGGTATCAAACTTTAAGGTTTTTGATACTGAACATGAAATTTGACATTTCGGCAGTAGTGGCCACAATACGGAGTGGCCGAAGGCCCCGCGGATGTTCCAATGGGGGGCACATTTGCCGAACCATAAGAGTTGGGGCAATATGGGTATTAAACTGTAGGGTTTTTGATACTGCACATGAAATTTGACATTTCGGCAGTAGTGGCCACAATCCGGAGTGGCCGGAGGCCCCGCTGATGTTCCGATGGGGGGACATTTTCCGAACCATAAGAGTTGGGGCAATATGGGTATTAAACTGTAGGGTTTTTGATACTGCACATGAAATTTGACATTTCGGCAGTAGTGGCCACAATCCGGAGTGGCCGGAGGCCCCGCGGATGTTCCGATGGGGGGCACATTTGCGGAACCATAAGAGTTGGGGCAATATGGGTATCAAACTTTAAGGTTTTTGATACTGAACATGAAATTTGACATTTCGGCAGTAGTGGCCACAATACGGAGTGGCCGAAGGCCCCGCGGATGTTCCAATGGGGGGACATTTGCGGAACCATTAGAGTTGGGGCAATATGGGTATCAAACTTTAGGGTTTTTGATACTGGACATGAAATTTGACATTTTGGCAGTAGTGGCCACAATCCGGAGTGGTCGGAGGCCCCGGGGATGTTCCGATGGGGGGACATTTGCCGAACCATAAGAGTTGGGGAAAAATGACTGTTAAACTTCTGAAATCTGTTTCTGGAAATTTAGAATAACTATTTCGTAATCAATTAGAGTCCTGAATAGAACAGTTCAGCTCCACTTGCAATTTTCATCCCCTTAGTTCGATAGGACGTTGATATTATGTCTTAATACTTTACAAATCAAACAGCCTGTTTCAGAGCCACGAAATAGACCACAAAAGAGTTGTCTTGTGTAATTATAAGGGAATCATGGGGAAATTTGGATCGGACGTTCTAATCGAAAATTTCAACAATCATCTAGCAAAGTTCTTTGTCATACTGGTCATGTGTAACATAACCACCTGCACCTTTTTTTTTCTATTTTCAGATATTTTTTAGGGGGCATCAAATGCCAAATTTGCTAAAATGTCAGGGTTGTGCCAAAAATCTTTGACTGAGTTATACATTTTTGAATCACTACTGATTTAAAAAAATAGAATTATTGGTCGTAAAAATTATTCAACTTCATTTTTCGACGTAAAATCAAATTTGTAATCACATATTTAGCACTCTAGTGAAATTTTTATAAAGTGCTCCGTTTTCAAGTATGATCCATTTTTAGGTAACTTTTTCAAAATAGTCGCAGTTATTCATTTTTTATAGTAGTGTCCATGTTTGCCGACTTTTATAAAAAATATTTTTGAAAAGCTGAGAAAATTCTCTATATTTTGCTTTTTTGAACTTTGTTGATACGACGCTTTGCTGCTAAGATATTGCCATGCAAAGATTATAAAAAATTAAAATTTATTATTTTAAGTCTCACCCAAACAACCCACCATTTTCTAAAGTCGATATCTCAACAACTAATGGTCCGATTTTCAATGTTAAAAATTCGTGAAATTTTTCGATTTTTTGCGAAAACAGTGTTTTATTTTTTTAAATCGAGACTAATATTTCAGAAGGGCGTATTATAGAATGTTAGAAAGATTGCAATATTATTACACCCATTTAGAATTTTCTACATTTTTTTATGTAAAAAATCTAAATTTACCGGAATTATACCACCAGTAATTGCTGGTGAAATAAATTATTGATATTTCTTATACATAAATTTCGCCAGTAATTGATTTTTATGTTTTTATCAATTTATCTAATGATAAAATATTTCTCATCCGATAAAAAAATATTTAAAAAAACTTTATGGCGCTAAAACAATTTGAAATCAAGTGCAAAAATGAATTAAGAGTCATATTCAGAGCAAAAGGGCGGAAAGATTTAAATTTTAAATAATTAATTAAGGCCTTTTTGTTTGCCCCCTTAAAATGTGCCCTAAAAATCAAGGGGGCTAAAAACACATTTTATGACTAAAATTTAAATTTTCTAGCCGTTGGTTTGAACAGTTTTTTCTGCTCTCGCTTAATCGGTTGAAATTTTCTGCATTTATTTCATCCAAGGATTGTATTTGAATCAATTTGTAACTGTAAGTATTTCCAAAACTCTGCATTTGTCATTAGTTAAACAAATTGTATTATGATTAGTACAACAAATAAACATGAATTGAAAAAATATAAATTTTCTTTGAAAAAAATAATAATAATCGATTGCAAACTTTTCTGAACGCATTTTTAAAAGCTTATTTCAATCTATTTAACATTTTTTTTTGTTTTGGCACTACAGATCTGTAAAAGATGTAAAAGCTAAGAATAAAAAAAAAACGATTCATGAACTCAATGATATTTTGCAATTTTTTGATAGAAGCAAAACTGTAATGATATATACAGAATTTTTGATACTTTTTGCCTAAAATGTGTGAAAATCAGGCTTGAAATAAGAAATTCATTTTTTTTGTGAATTTTTAGTCGAAAACAATTATAAATTTTAAAATAGTATTGTAATTTATGTTTCAATTTAAAAAAAGGGGTCACCGCTTGCCGTTTTGCCTTTCTCACTTTACTGAGGAAAGGCTATAAAATCACTCGAAAAATAAAGTTATTCGCTCTACAGCATTGCCTTAGCGTTCACGATTGCGAGATTCCTACTAAAAACTAGGTGTCCGAAGGCTTGATTGTTGAGGCATTTGCAAACCTCTTTTAACACCTTAGCTTCCATCCACCCCGGGATTCGAACTGACGACCTTTGTGTTGTTAGTCCAACTGCCTACCAGCGACTCCACCGAGACAGGACCTACAACTGGACTGAGCTATCGACCTAACCTCTAGGTTAGACCGGGGCCAACATCGAAAAATAAACTTCTTAATTTGACCCCCTAGACCCACCTTCACGTAAACATTTCGACTCAGAATCAAATTCTGAGCAAATGTGCACTCGATTATCTCCGGACTGGCTGAACCGATTTGGACCGTTCTGATCTCATTTGATCCGTCTTTGAATCCCACAAGACCCTAGTTAATATTATAAAGTTTAATTATTATAAGGTTTTAACAAAAGTCCAGAAGATTGTAAAATGGTGGTTTTTGTAAGAAAACCCGTCATGTTACAAATTTTTAGAAAGGTCTTAACAGACCTTTCTAATGAATCCAAAATATTGAAGATCGGATAACCCTATCAAAAACACTTAAGTGATATTTATACACTTTTTTGATGCCGGATCTCAAACATTTTGATGAAAACGCTGCCCGAATCTATCATGTGACACATAGGTTATACAAAGACCCTTCTAACGTGCCCAGAAGATTGTAAATCTGACAACCCTATCAAAAGTTACGAGCACTTAAGTGTCAATTTGACACTTATCAGAGGCTTGATCTCAGATATATCGTGAGGCCCATCGTTGGTGGGTAATCAGAAGGCCTTTCCAACACGCCCAAAAGATTGAAGATCTAACAACTCTATCAAATATAACTTTATCTATGTGAGGAAGGCTTCAACCATCTTAGAATTGATTAGGTAACGTTTTTGGAAATATTTTCAAGAATAATATAAAAAGATTGATCTTCTCGTTGCTACATTACAGTTCAATGTTAAAACATGGCTTTTCAAGTTTTTTAGAAGATTATTAAACTTTTTGGATTGTTTTGGATTTTTAAAGAAAAGTCTCCAAAATATCTTTTAACTTGTGTTCAATTTGTATTTTCTTAAATTAAGAAAAAAATATTATTATTATTCTATTATTTACAAATGTAAATTATTGATGTATCATGCGGAATGCGAACATAAGTTTTTTTTAACATTTTTTAAATATTTAAAAAAAAGTTGAAAAGAAAATTACGTTCGCATTTTGCATGATTCATCAATAATTTACTTTTGTAAATATTTTTTTAAATCTCTTCGTAGCCAAACATACATTTTTTTTCTTCTTCAACTACCGCCACTCGATTGACGATAAATCTCCTCTTTTCTACAAAGAACACAGCACCACAGGTGAAGGCATTACACCGTACCGCCCCACAGGTGCAATGTCTCATGTGTGTCCGGCACCGAAGCAGGAGCGCCACATAAGAGTGCCGGAGTTTAATGAGTTTTGGAAAACCTGTAACCAGCAACGTCGTCGTCCTGCTGCTTCAGATCCTGCCGCTCTGGTAAGACGGGGGATGATGAATATTGCATTAATTAACGGTGAAATTTGAAACCAAAGCACAGGAAAGGATGCGTTTTAAGCAGGTTGTTCTATTTTGATCATGTTGGGCTTGTTAATTTTGTTTGTTGCTAAATAATAGAATGGTTGCCTGTTGTATACTAAATTTCAACAGCCTCGAAACCCACAAGATTTCCGATTCAAAACAGCGTGTTATCGCCTTTGCATCCATGTCGTTACAACACTCGCAGCCTCGGACACTGCCGTCAACACGGAATCCGGTCCCATCTTCGATTGTCCACATTAGGCTAATTGGACAGCAGACCACATCGGCTGAACATTGAAACGGTCGGGGGCGGTGACTTATGGCAATCATCAACGACTCTGTTTTGCTGGGTCTCGCTGGAAGGTATCATTTCGATGGGCGTCTAATTGAAATTTCTATATTGAAATATCAACCTGGAATGAAACGACGAATAAATCTTTAGAGGCACTGTGGAATCGTTTCTGATGGACAAATTTCAATGTGCATTTTCTAGGATGATCCTTTGTTAATTATTTTTTGATCAATCAGCTTCACACTCTCAGGTCAATTTTACACAAGTATCACTAAAAATCTCAAGGTATATTGTGCTGATCTCAAATGGCAGCGTTTTCAAAGAGAAACAAATTATCCCACTGTCCAGCAGTTTCCGAGAGCCCCCAGTTGAGGCCCCATTCAAAGAGAGAAAAAAAAGTCGTGAGTGCATTAGCATAAATTCGCCTAATCGGCGCTAACATGGTTGCGCCGTGCCTACAAGATGTCCCCTTGATTTATTGGGAAACTTTTCCCTAATCGAATAGATTTGCTGTTTTTGTTACAACTTTTATCGCCGCAGACGAAAAGATGGATGTCCCCCCGTGATAGGCCACCCACGAGACTTTGGGTGAATTAAAATGTGAAGAAAGAGACAATAAAAGATTTAAATCGACCGGAACAAATCAGATAAAGGCTGACTAAAGTGATGGAAATTGGTACCGGTTAACGCTGGTTCATATCGGCTCAGCTTCGTGAACTGCTATAAATATTAGCATTTTAATGGAATGACCACGGTGCAGGCAAGGTTGCTTCCATCAGATCAGTTTGACAGCTCGCCCAGAGCAGACGTGTGTCCTTTGATTGGAGTTTAGCGCGTCGTTTGACGGTGTTTTTTTCTAACTTTCGCCGACGGCCATGGCGGCGGCCGCGACGGCGGAGAGTGAGTGGACGGAGCACAGGACTGAGGATGGAAGGCCGTTCTACTGGAACGCGGCCATGAAGAAAAGTGTGTGGGAGAAACCGGACGGTTTCCAACCCAAAACGCAGGCGGCGACGGGCATGGAGGTGGAAGACTCCGAAGGAGGAGGAGAGGACGGGGGCGAATTTCGTCCCGTGATCAAGGTTCGGCGCAGGAAGGCTAAGGAGGAGATCAACGACGGCAATTGCCAGGAAGTGGAGAAACTGCTCAGCAACAACAAGTTCAGCCCGCTAGCGGAGAAGAGCAACAACAACAACAACAATGCGAACCCAGCAGCAGAAAAAACCACCCCCGTGGTTCCAGCACCCGGCAAGTCGGCCGGGGAGAAGAAGCAGCCGCCTCTGGTGGTGAAAGACACGAGCTTCGCCAGCCTTGCGAAGGTGATGTCGTCATGTGATGTCCAGCCGGAACACAAACTGACGCGGTACGGCACCAAAATTACCTGCTTCTCGAGCGATGACTTTGACACGGTGCAAGCCCACCTGATGAAGAACAAGGTGCAGTTCTACACGCACGGAAAGCGCAGTGCGAGACCGCACCGGGTAGTGTTGCGAGGTCTCCCGAACGCGGAACCGGATTACGTCAAGGAGCTGCTCAAGACGGAACATCAGCTGGACGTTTTGGCAGTACACGCCATCAGGCGGAAGCAGCAGCTTCCCGCCATCGATGAGACGCCTTTCATCGTGCTCTTCCCCAAGGGGCACACCAGTCTGAAGGAGTTGAGTAGCAAGGTAAAGAAAGTGGGACCAGTCGTCGTCCGGTGGGTGGCCTACCGGAGCAAAGAACCGCACGTGACCCAGTGCAAGAACTGCTTGCAGTTCGGTCACGGAACCAGTAACTGCCATCTCAAGCCCAGGTGCAGCAGCTGTGGGGGTGCCCACAGCACGGAAAAGTGCAAAGCAGAAGAAGCGGAAGCCAAGAAGTGTGCCAACTGCTCTGGATCTCACGAGGGTCTGGATCGCAGCTGTCCCAAACGTGCGCAGTTCATCCAGTCGAGGCAGCAGGCGTCCACGCCGAAGCCGCCAGCATGGAAGAAGGACAATCAGACTCCGGCAGGAGCCACGTTCACCGCGGCGGATTTTCCTCCGCTACCTGGAGCGGTGCCGTCCGTTGAACCGGGAAATAAACATCCTCGTCCCGCAGGAAGAAGTCGAGAAGATACTGGCGCCGGCGCCGGTGCAACCCCGAAGAAGCAACAATGCGAACGGAAGCTGTACAGCGAGTCGGAGCTGTGGGCCATTTACCGAGAATACAGAGTACGCTTGAGGCAGTGCAAGACACCCGAGGAACAGATTGATGTGATCGCACACTTGTTGACACATGGCGCGGGAAAATGAACATCTACTTCAGCTACTTTTTTTTTTCTTTTATTAATTTTGTACCATTGACCCTCGGTCCTAACCTGGTCGTAGCACCTAAAAGGACCTAATAAAAATAAGTTATGAAAAAAAAAAAAAAAAAAAAGGTTGCTTCCATCGGACTGGTCATAGCAGTCCAGGTGGTGGTGGCTTGAAAAAATTGATGATTTGCATTATTGGTGTTTGTGGGTGTTCGAGTTAGAAGTGAATTTGTGACTGAGTAAGTGCGCAAGTGAGTTAGTGAGTATGTAAGTTAGTTAGTGAGCGAGAAAGTCACTCTCTCTGAGTAGAAGAGTAAGTGAGTAGGTGAGTGAGTGGAAGAATAAGTGAGTACGAAAAAGTTTGAGAGAACAAGTTAGTAAGAGAGTGAGTAAATGAGTGAGCAAGTTAACGAAAGAGTGAGATAAAGTGTAAAGGAGTGAGTAGATGAGAAGGGAAATAAACAAATGAATGAGTCAGAACAAAAGTTATAGGTGAGTTAATGTATAAGAATGTGAGTGAGTTAGTGAGTGGGTACTGAGTGAGTGAATGAGGAGTTAATGAGTGCACTTATGGGTATACAAATAAGTGGATAAGTAAATTTACTAAAGAGTAAAAGAAAGTGTAAGTGAGGGAGTGAATGAGAAAGTAAGTGAAATATTGAATGGATGAGTTAATATATGAGCAAGTTTGTGAGCGGGTTAGCAAGTAATTGAGTGAGTGAGTGAGTGAGCAAGGGAGTAAATGAGCTAAGGATAAGAGAGTTAGTGCGTATAGGTGTTCAATAAGTTAGTTAGCCAGCAAATCTGCAAGTGAGTGAGCGAATTAGTGAGTGAGTTAGTGAGCAGGGCTGAGCTGTAGGTTAGTCGAGGTTAGTCGTCGACTAACAAGTTCTTTAACAAAAAGGTCGCCCTCCTTAAACAATTTGGCGCCCTCAGCAGGGCCCAAGAGAAACTTTGCATTTTGCAAATTTGCTAAGTTTCCAATTTGCGCCGCGAAACGCTGCCGCGTTCGTTTGGATAAACTGCATCGCTAGTATACAATGACCGGTGTTATGGTATATGAGAGTCTCGTCTGTTTATTGAAATAAAAATTTTTGTTCGCTGCGATGATTAAATTAATTGCGGCTGGAGTGACTATTTATTGCCAAATCATTTTAAAAAATTACCGTCAGTAGGGATGAAATTGGGTCAAAATGATTTTTTATGGAATTTGCAATTCCTCAGTCTTTTTAATGAAACTTAATTCTGGTTATGGGGGTTGTGTAGGAGACATCTTAAAAAACGTTTGCTGAAAATTTCACTTTCCTAGAACAAAACCTGTGTTTTTGGCAGCTATATATATTTGGGGTACGTTTTTCACCAAAAATGATTTTTCAAAAACTCAAACTTTTAATACACTTTTTTAAGTGGGTCGAAAAGAACTTCAAAGTTTAAAAATACCCGCTTCAATATTAAAGCATGTCAATACGATTCCTTTGAAAAAGTAACACTGCTGAGTGACTTGTTTTGATCATTTCTTTGTAATTGAGCATTATTTTAGATTCAAATTTCAAACGATACATCAAATTCCAGTATATTTTTGGAAAATGTTGGCAAACTATCGTTAAATTTTTTCGCTATCACACAAACTGACGGTACATTAATTTTAACTTGATTCAATGTAATTAAAAAAATGCTAGATTTTTATTTTAGTTAGATTTAATTATGACAAGATAATTGTAATGCGATGGATTTTAACCGAATCGTTAAGATTTAGGAGAACAAGGCTTGTTTTTCAGTTGGTGGTAACATCTACAATAGCATCAGTGCAAAAAGAAAGAAATCCATAGTTTTTTTAGAAGATCCTATTAATATATGAAACACAATAGTTTACAGGATAATTTAAAAAAATACTTAAGAAAACTGCTTAATTTGAGCGAGTATTTTCCTGTGATTTTGTAAAGTGTAGTATAACGATGTTGTCCCGTCACGCTACATTTTGTTTTCAGGTGCAATAATGTTCATTTTAAAGGAAATATTTTTGGTATGAAAATTAATTTTCTTTCCGAATAGGGGATTCATACTTGTACTGGTACTGTATAACTGTTGCAGTTTGCCTATAATCAAATCACATTGTATGATAAGTTCACGGACCTGGTTAGAACGTAGTCGGTTTTCGCGGAGGGTTGTTAAAGGATTAAGGACAAGACGGATAAAATATTGCAGTCTTTTTGAAACCCGAGAAAATATCCAGTTATTTGGATTTGTTCAGTTTCTCATTGTTGACGTGTGGTTTAAGAAAAGTTAGCTGTAGTGTTTTGTAGGTAATTTTAAGAAAATAGAGATGCAAAAAATGGCAGTCGAATAGATCCGGTTGGAATGTTGCAAATCAAAAGTGTGCTTTAGGAAGCTGAATTGTGTTGCGAATTGATGTTTCATCAAAACCAACAAATTCTTCTAATTTTTTAACATTTTAACATTTATTGGCTTCAAGCAACTTTTATTACAGCTTATAAAAAGCGTTTTCAACTGAAAACGAGTGATAATTAGCTCAATAAAAAGTGAACAAGCATGTTTCTATCAAAAGTTTTGCAAAAATAGTTGTTTATAAATGGTAAAAATCAGCAAATTGGATGGAGTTAGGAGCGAGTGCTTAACTTGCCAGACATATGAGGGTTTCCCCTCAAACTTCAAAATCAAACAAACTTTCTGGAATTCCTGCCAAAAATTGTTGATGAGAGTCATTCGACAGTCGTGTTCCTTCAATCAGCATAACGGAGTCCGGAACTTTTTTTTTATGGAACTCAAAGAAAGTTTGCACACTGCACAGTAAGATTTCGGTAATATAAGTTGCTGAAATGCTCTAGTTAATAATTCTCAGCAGCGATAAACTGATACGGGTAATTCTCTACCAACTCACACGAAATCGGGAAAAGTTGCCCCGACCCCTCTTCGATTTGGGTGAAACTTTGTCCTAAGGGGTAACTTTTGTCCCTGATCACGAATTCGAGGTCCGTTTTTTGATATCTCGTGACGGAGGGGCGGTACGACCCCTTCCATTTTTGAACATGCGAAAAAAGAGGTGTTTTTCAATAATTTGCAGCCTGAAACGGTGATGAGATAGAAATTTGGTGTCAAAGGGACTTTTATGTAAAATTAGACGCCCGATTTGATGGCGTACTCAGAATTCCGAAAAAACGTATTTTTCATCGAAAAAAACACTTAAAAAGTTTTAAAAATTCTCCCATTTTCCGTTACTCGACTGTAAAATTTTTTGGAACATGTCATTTTATGGGAAATTTAATGTACTTTTCGAATCTACATTGACACAGAAGGGTCATTTTTTCATTTAGAACAAAATTTTTCATTTTAAAATTTCGTGTTTTTTCTAACTTTGCAGGGTTATTTTTTAGAGTGTAACAATGTTCTACAAAGTTGTAGAGCAGACAATTACAAAAATTTTGATATATATACATAAGGCGTTTGCTTATAAACATCACGAGTTATCGCGATTTTACGAAAAAATAGTTTTGAAAAAGTTGGTCGTCATCGATCATGGCCGTTCATGGTCACCCACGACAGACACGGACGACGAAACAAAAAGAAACGAAAAAAGTAACTTTTTCAAAACTTTTTTTCGTAAAATCGCGATAACTCGTGATGTTTATAAGCAAACCCCTTATGTCTTTATATCAAAATTTTTGTAATTGTCTGCTCTACAACTTTGTAGAACATTGTTACACTCTAAAAAATAACCCTGCAAAGTTAGAAAAAACACGAAATTTTAAAATGAAAAATTTTGTTCTAAATGAAAAAATGACCCTTCTGGGTCAATGTAGATTCGAAAAGTACATTAAATTTCCCATAAAATGACATGTTCCAAAATTTTTTACAGTCGAGTAACGGAAAATGGGAGAATTTTTAAAACTTTTTTAGTGTTTTTTTCGATGAAAAATACGTTTTTTCGGAATTCTGAGAACGCCATCAAATCGGGCATCTAATTTTACATAAAAGTCCCTTTGACACCAAATTTCTATCTCATCACCGTTTCAGGCTGCAAATTATTAAAAAACACCTCTTTTTTCGCATGTTCAAAAATGGAAGGGGTCGTACCGCCCCTCCGTCACGAGATATCAAAAAACGGACCTCGGATTCGTGATCAGGGACAAAAGTTACCCCTTAGGACAAAGTTTCACGCAAATCGAAGAGGGGTCGGGGCAACTGCTGTGTGAGTTGGCGGAGAATTACCCATACATTATTTTTACATCCGAAAGCAGATGTTTACGTTTTGTGCCTCTCTATCTGATATAGTAAAATGTCTTTGGTTGACAATGTGGTTAACTATATCCTTATTTTATTACTAGCCAACTATATGCCGACCCATTTTTTAAGCGCGAATTAATAGGAATTTCCTTCTATGAGTTTAATCTTCTTCCTCACTTCCATTCACGCCAATTTTGTTTGCATTAAATTATTTACAAAATTATTTACATAGTTTTTGGGTGTATTTCAACAATACTAATCACCTTCACCCATACATGAAAAGCTTTTTAGTCCGGCCAAGATTTTATAGTCGAAAGTGCAAATATATACTGATGCGGTCTGTCTTTATCAGAATGAATCATCTCCTTATACTTAAAAGTATATCATCCTAATTTTATGTGCAATCCCAAATTACCTGCTCGAAGTTCACCTTTTTTCACAATAAAAATATTACCTCAATAACTGTTCAATTTTAAACCTCAGTGTTTTCTTTATTTTATTTTTTTCAACTATCGACTAGGTATAACACAACGATATGACTATGACCTTTGTTTTGCACTACTCTCAGGAGTCTCAGCGCTACGACTTTCATTTGACTCAATTGTTTAAGCGCTACGACTTTCGTCGGGCTCACAATTTTTTTTTCCAGCGCTTCGACTTTTGTCGGACTCGCCTTTTCTCAGCGCTACGATTTTCATTGGACTCGCCTTTTTCTCAGCGCTACGACCTTCGTCGGACTCGCCTTCCACTCTGCGCTACGACTTTCGTCGGACTCGCTTTTCTCCCAGCGCTACGACTTTCGTCGGACTCGCTTTTCTCTTAGCGCTACGATATTCATCGGACTCGCCTTTTTTCCAGCGCTACGACTTTCGTCGGACTCGCTTTTGTCTTTCGTACCCACACCCCTTCTTCCCTAGCGTACACAATTTTTTTGCACCTCCACCTCAAATTTTGTGGAACAAAAACTTTTAAAACAAAAAAAAAAACGGAGGCATAGTTTTTGCTACCGGCTGCGCCAATTGTAGAATCCGAACTGAGCGCGCAACACTTGAGCGCTACTTGTCAAACTATGCGCCTGTAACTCACGCTCTCAGCGAATGCCGCACTCACTCTCACTTGCTGTCAAAACACTCGCAGCAGCTTGCCGATATAGGGGAGCATGGGATATAATGATTATACCTCGACTCTACAATCATGTGAATAGGTAAGCATTTTTTTCGTATTTAAATTGTTTGTATTTCTGTTTTGAACGTTTTTTTTTCTTCCGTTTGATTTAAGTTATTTTAAACAGATTCAATTCTGAAGAATGGTGTTCACCATCGCATTTGTTTCCGAGGCTCTTCAAGCGTAAAATTAAAATTCCGGACAAATGGCAGCACTGTTTGCTGCGATTAGCAAATCCTCCGCCGCCGCCTATAAGGGAGAAAATCGTGACGTCACAAATGAACTCAAATCACTCAAAGTTCATTTTGTGAGTGACTTTAACATTTTGGCCTAGTTTGACAGCTACCTCGTTCCCAGGTTTTCTGTGGGAGAGAAAAGGAGGCGAATACTTTATGAAAATCATACCTGTCAAAATTCCTAGCCTCAAAATTTTGTCGCGAGTTGCTTTTCTCCTCTATAGATATCCAATTTTCGGCGTTCTCCCAAAACTGCATCAAGAGAGCGAAGGAAACATGACGCCGATGAAGGAGCGAGAAACGAACACACCAATGCGGTTGACAGAAAAAAATCTCTCGCGGAGCAGGCTCCCTCGCTCAAAAAGCAAGAGAGAGAGAGAGATAGAGAGAGTGATAAGCTCTCGCCCGTAAGCAGGTAGCTTTTGAAATGACTCCAACTTCAGTTCCCCAAAAACTTAATAGACTTTGACTTCAACTCCAAGCTCATTTATTTTTAAAGATAAGAATAGTTTAACTAAATTTGAATAGCACGAGCAAAGCTCGATACACGATACATGGCTTATTTCGATAAATTGCTCTAAGAAGCTTTCTAAGATTTCTCTAGTAAATGCAAATGAATTGCAAAACGAATCTACAAGATGCTCCATCAATTTCATAATACCCCACACATCAAGACAAATTAGATGAAATCTCTACCGACAAAATTATGCAATGATTTCACCCCCCTTAAAGGTGCACAGGTTTCACAAGAGAAGAACCTGGCCCAGGTCAAAGCTGCGTGCTCGAATGCTTCGCAAAACTATCCATTCAAACGTTCGCAGCGTTGACACATGAGTGAGTGACGGTTTGCTCGTGATCTACCCGTTCGTTGGGCCAAGATTCAATGCAAAATCTGGGGCTGATTGGCATCCTTCGTGCCATTCAATTCAATCGAGAGGGATTGATGCGAGATTGAATTGATGCTGTCCAAATGCGGGGTCGGGTCACTTGGTCGAAAGGGTCAGTTCTTCGAATGAGTTAAATTATTGAGAATTTAGTTTGTAGCACAAATTGTCAACTTCAACTATTTTTTCAAAACATTTTACGCCTGAATGGAAAATGTTGAAATGAATAATTGAAAAAAGGTCGTTTCCCCAAAAAATACTTTTGCTGGAATAGTCATGTCGTCAAACAGTTCGTTTTTCACAATTGGAATTTTGAACAATAGTTTTTTTTTACATTTGCTAACAATCTTTATTGGCGAACCACAATTCGACCAATCGGAAATTCGGTGAAATGACCCAAATCCATTTAAAAGAATCAATTAGCTTGTGTGCAAGCGGCATTACGGTCAAGGACATCACGCACATTCCAAACTGTCGTGTAGATCGTGATACTATTCATACCATTCATCGAATGTGTTCCAGATGGGTTAACGAATTAACACATCAGCTGCGTTTATCGATACATCTAAATGAAGCCCAAACCATAATCAATTTAACTAACAAAATAGCTGTGCAAGCAAAGGGTTTTTCGATTTGTTTGGTTACACTGGTTGACCCCGCCCGGTACAAATTCAATTAAATAGATTAGAAACAGTGCACTGGCACGCACCTCGTCGCCGCTGCTCGATTAACCTTCGGGAAGTCGCGTGTTTTCCAAGGGCTTGCTGAATCGATGGAATGCACGCGATCGGTATAGAAAACGTCAAAGTTGTTTTCTTCTTTTTTTGCTCTTGTTCAACTGGTTCAACTGCTTTGTTTTGATTATCGCAGGCGCCCGGTGCGCGAACATGCTGTATTTTTCTATCGTTTTTTTTGTTTTTGCGGAATATTTTTACAAAAAATGAGGTGTTGTGTACCAAATTGCCGGATTCCGCTTCACACATCGGGTTTGAAAAAGGGCATTTCTTCACACAGGTAAATACAAACAAAATTACACGACCATTTAAATTGAACATTACAACGTTTTGCAGACTGCCAGGGTCTAAAACCCGACTAAATCTGTGGGCAAACGCCATCGTCGCCTACGGTGGCGGTGATATTTGGAAGGTCCTCAGGGAAGATCCGAATCAAGACCTGAGAATATGTTCCCGGCATTTCAAGTCGACGGATTTTTACATAATCAACAGCACACGTCGCGTACACCGAGAGGCATGTCCTTCTATTTTCTCGTACGATCCTGGCAACATGAGCGGAAATGTTGGGGGAGGACACATTGGTGCCGGTGAAGTTTCTGGTTCCGGATGTGGTGCCAGTTTCCAACGAATCCTTACTGGAGGAACTCCCGATGAACATCTTCGCCACAACCAGTCCCAAGGGAATCCTCCGAGCTACGATACGGGTGAAGGTTTCTCTGGCGGCCCGCGGCGCTCTGGAAGTAGTGCTGGCTTCCGGCAAAATCTCGTGGGTTGCGTTGCTGGTGATGGTCACTCCGGCGGTTCGCTGCATTCCGGAAATCCTCCAAGCTACGATCCGGGTGAAGGTTTCTCTGGCGGCCCGCGGCGCTCTGGAAGTAGTGCTGGCTTCCGGCAAAACCTCGTGGGTTGCGTTGCTGGTGATGGTCACTCCGTCGGTTCGCTGCATTCCGGAAATCCTCCGAGCTACGATCCGGGTGAAGGTTTCTCTGGCGGCCCGCGGCGCTCTGGAAGTAGTGCTGGCTTCCGGCAAAACCTCGTGGGTTGCGTTGCTGGTGAAGGTCACCCCGACGGTCTCCTGCTTCCCGGATGTAACACCCGTTCGCAAGGAAGCATTACTAGTTGCGATGCTGGTGGAGGTCACACCGATGGACGATCGCGTACCGGATATTTGAAACGAAATCTAGCAGGCAGCGATACCGGCAGTGGAGATTTGGAAAAAGACTCGTCCGGGTCTGGGTCCAAGCGAAGACGGCTTGCTTGTGATGATGCTGATGGTGAAACTTTTCGTACCGGAATTGGCGCTGTTGATCCGAATGTTTTGGAAACAGGATTTCTTGTATCCGAATCAAAGGCTGAAGTGAACGATCTGAACGAGTCTAGTTTAGAAGAACGGGAAAATTGCGGCGGCAAGCAAAAGTATGTATCTTCTGTATGATTAAGTTAAATAATAAAAAACTAATTTTGATAACTTCAGGCTCAGGTATTCCGGGGACATCCATGATTGCAGTTTGCTCACTGATGCTGAAGCTAAAGTGATGCTCCCGAAAGTGCAAAAGCAACTGGAGCAGACCAGAAAAACTCTGAAGCGGGCTCAAGGTCAAAATCACCGCCTGCGCAAGCAAGTATCTAGTCTGAAAGCGGTTGTAGATTCGTTGAAAGAGCAACAACTGATTTCTGAATCAGCCGAGAAGGCTTTGCAGGTAACCTTATATTTGCAATCCTTTTACATGGTTCGTAAATGTGTTTAATTTATTTTTTACAATTTTAGGTTTACTTGAACCAGCCCGCATTGTTCACCGAACTTTGCTCAGGTCGATCGGAGAGAGGTTACAGCGCAGAATTGAAGAAGTTCGCCACTACTCTTCATTTCTATTCGGCGAAAGCATACCGATACGTTAGGCAAACGTTTCAAAAACATTTGCCCCACCCCAGGACCATAGTGAAGTGGTACGAGAGCGTCGAAGGTGAACCTGGAATAACGACGGAAACGCTTGCTGCTCTGAGAATCAAAGCTGACGAGTACCGAGCACGAGGCATCCCGCTACTAGGCTGTTTGATGATGGATGAAATGGCCATCAGGCAGCAAGTTGAGTGGAATCATCACCAAAAGCACATGGACGGTTCGATAAACCACGGCTCGATGGTGGAGGGCAAGGAATCTGACCTACAAGATCACATCACACCCGCCAAGGAGGCTCTGGTCTTCATGGTGACAGGCATCCAGGAACAGTGGAAGGTTCCTGTTGCTTATTTTCTCAGCAGTGGCCTGACCGCAAGTGAGAAGGCCAACATCGTGCAGATGATGCTACAAGCCTTAAGTGAAGCCGGTGTGCAAATCGTTGCTTTAACCTTCGACGGTACCAGCACAAACATCGCTATGGCAAACAACCTCGGCTGTAACCTTAAGCCGGATGATCCATCGTTTTCCACAAGCTTCAGACATCCATGCGAAGATCGTAACGTGTACGTGTTACTGGACGCATGCCATATGCTGAAGCTGGTGAGAAATACGTTCGCGTCTCAAGGCACACTGACTACGGACACCGGCGAGGTTAGATGGGACTTCGTCGAAATGCTGCACAACAAGCAAAAACTCCACGGCCAAAAGTTGGCCCCAAAGCTGACGGAAAAGCATGTAAAATTTGAGAACACAAAAATGAGGGTCAACCTTGCGGCACAGGTTCTGAGTAACAGCGTTGCAGAGGCTCTGCAGACCTTGAAGGCGCTCGACGATTCCTTTGCTGGTGCGGATGCGACGATCGAATTCATCTCCTTCTTCAATGATCTGTTTGATTATTTCAATTCGATGTCCGTCGACGATGAAGGGATGAAAAGACCGCTCAGCAAAGACAACTTCCACGACGAGATCTTTGAAGCAGCAGAAATCTACATTCGTAGTATTCGAAATGCGGCAGGTGTCAGCATTTTGCGCACACAACAGAAAACCGGCTATCTGGGGTTTATAATCCTTATGCGTAGCTTCAGGGCCTTGTTCAAGGAGTTCGTCGCAACCCCAACAGATGATGAGTGCGTCAATGTACTTACGCATCTTTTTACGTACCGCTTTTCCCAGGACCACCTAGAATCGTTTTTTGGAGCTATCCGAGCCAAAGGGGGTTGCAACAACAACCCAAATTCGGTCCAGTTTCGCGCATGCTACAAACGAATGATTCACAACAACGACATCACTGCATCCGCGAAAGCCAACTGTAAGGAATTTGATCAAACCAAGCTGCTCCTCGGACGCCAAGAACAAGCAACTACTTCATCCAGCAAGAACACCAGCCGAGCACTTGAAACCGACGTAGCGTTTGAAGACACCAAGAACCGGCTGATGGAAGCGGTTTCCCCATCCGTATTCAGCACCGATGATTTCCTGGACGAGTGTGTCTCACGAGATGCACTCGACGTGCAACATAGATTGCTGCAAAAGCTCAACTTTAAGCACAGCATCAGTGATCTTTTGATGGAGGAAGTTGTCGACGGGAGTAGTGTTTGTGGTAGCGTTACAATCATTTGTAAGGTAGCCGACTTGGCCTTCACTGGTCTCGTGAATGGAAAAACCAACTTTAACGTTGGAAAATACTACGCGTTATTGGCAAACACAATTTTCCTCAGGCTGCAGAACGAGCAAACCCCAATTTTACCCGGCCTCCCTAATCAAATTGATGAAAACTGCAAAGAGCGTCCCCGTGAATCAATTATGAAGTTGATAATCGGTGTGTATTTGGACATTCGCAGTAAACGCTACAGCAAATCGATTATCCCACCCAAGGAATACAAGCGAAACGTGTCGAATAAAGTCATTTTGTTCCTCGGCCAGTAATTTAACCCTTGATCCTGTACCAGAACTATCTACTCGAACAATCTTCATCATAATCTCTTGAATAAAAAAACATCCCTGCTCTTAGTTGTTTTTATTGTCTTTATTTCAAATTTCACTACAACTTTTTCACTATTTTGTTTATAACTGGCAAAAGTGTTGGAAATCAAACTTGGACGCAAACCATTCAAATATACGTGCTTTCCCCCTAGATTGAACACTGTTTGCAAAGTCAAAACGACAAAAAGTTTATCAGTTTACACAGCACACTGACTCAGCATCGATCCGGGGAGAGCATATCCGGCACGATCACACTGTGGATAAATCAGCTACTAAACTTTTTCCGGAATCCGACGGTCCATTTCAAGGCTTCGTAGAGAACCTGTGCCACATCCGGAACGAGGGCCCACCGGTGACAATTAATGTTCTTTCAAAGGTTATTCACTACGGTTGATTCCACGATAATACCACGAAACAAACACCTTTTGCAGACAGCATCGATTCTCCCTCGCATTTCTTCGATGGTCAGCAAGACGGAATGCCGTAACCGTCACCGTAACTCCATCCGATTAATCTTGAGAACCAATAAGCCGCCCGAAATCATTTTATTTTGATTCACCCGATTCACCAGATAAACAGCAAAACT
This sequence comes from Culex quinquefasciatus, assembly GCF_015732765.1. NCBI lineage: Eukaryota > Metazoa > Arthropoda > Insecta > Diptera > Culicidae > Culex > Culex quinquefasciatus. Next base: position 49,155,174 of record NC_051863.1, on the reverse strand, counting down.
CAATTTTGGTGATTTTGGTCTGCCCGGTCGGGTACGAAACAGATGACAGCGAGAAATGTCAGATTGTTGTTGTTTTTTTTTCGCAAACGTCAGACCAAGAACGTCAGACCAAAATCAATGTTGGATTTTGGTCTGGACAAGGCGAGGGATAGGACACAGCACCTTCCTGGTGTTTTCGCCTTTCTTACAAGTGCCCTTACAAAATGTGTACAAAGTACACGTACGCGACCTCCGGTGGGTTAAGGTATCGTGTTGCAAAATCGCGTGCCCACGCGACCGCAGTCACGTCCAGGTTGATCTGTGAAGTCTTTTCTGCTGGGTGCGTTTGTGGTGGGAAGCCTGGCTGGATCTGGTCGTCACGCTATCATTGTCCCTAATGATTGTAGGACATCGGCTCGATTCGGGGCTGTGGGCTGCTTGGTGGCGCTAAATAAACCACACAGTAAAAAATCATGGTAATATTACATCTGGGAAGGGATACATCTTTTAAGTCAGAAAAAAAATTGTAATTTTAGCACTTTGCACTTAGCACTGGTGTAATGTCACTTTTTCTGTCTAAATTGAGGTAATATTCAACCTTCCAAAATTACACCATCCAAATTTACAGTTTTTTTTTAACTTAACAGTACAGTAATAAAGAAAATTAGTACTTGAAGAGTTTTATGCTTTGAATAAAAAAAAATCTGTGTGATGGCCTTTTACGCATTACAAATACGTTTCCATCACTACGAGTGTAGACAATATTACTTTCGATTCAAATCCCAGAGAATTCTCGATCAATCGTTGGTAAGGTATTTCAAAGACATTTCTAATGAGTCTATTACATTGAATATCTGGCAACCCTATCTCGAGTTATGAATATTTAAGTGAAAAATATATGTACTTTTTCAGCAATTCCCCACGAAAACAGCATGATTCGGAAAAAAAGTTCTCCGGTCGGGCTAAAAATTTTTCTAGGGGTTCCTGGGCCGAAATAATAGACCCTTAGTTTTTTGTTTCGCCATTAGGGTGACTTACGAACTTGAATGAACCTCGCTAATTCACCCTGGAGCTTGTCGGGGGGACTGTCCTGAGTCAGGGAAACTGTTTTCCAGAATCATCTATCGGTGAAAATTGGTTTTATCTCATTTTGAAATTTTTATACCATAAATATTAGCCAAAAACTTGAAAAAGTGTCAAATATCTCACTACAATAAGGATAGTTTTGAGTTCTCTGAATATGAATATTCAATATCCTACACCATGGAAAAATGTTTATCTTGGTCGTCAGGTTCGATAAAAGCTGCAAAATAGGTATTTTCCTAATTTTTTTTCTAATTAATCTGGAAATATCAATTCTCCTCGTGTTTAACAAAACTGATTGTGTAGATTTGTAGCAAATAAAATCTAGAATAAGTTTGCCGAAGAGAGATTAGTATTACATTGAATCTCTGAAAAGTTAATCCAATTGTAGTGTACAAGAAGGTGCAAATTTTCAAAATTCTGTGATATTTATTCCTTTTTTGTCCTTAACAGCTACTTCGATCATTTCTAGTTGGACAAATCACTCATCCTTAGATGGATTTTGATCTTATTTTATTTTTAGAAAATAAACAAGTTGACAAAATATTGTACATCTTTCAAAATTTGGCTAAGCGACGCAAGTGTATTATTGAATGTAAATGTTAAATTTACGGTTTTCCAATACAACAATTCCCAAGCAAACGGTATGGACCAAAACACAAGTGCCCAGATCGGCCTCTATTATGGTCCAGAATTCTCTACCCCAAATTACAGTACACATAAATCTGTTTGGCCATTAGGGTGGTTCATGCCGTGTCAAGGTGGTCCAAAAATGGAAATGTTGACGATTTTTGCAAATAAAAAAAAACATTTTTTTTAGAATCATTCATCATCATCAAATTCAAACAAGTCAATTTTCTTTTGCAAACCGGTTTACTATAATCGGTTGAAACTGAGTCAAGTAACGGTTTTACAATAAAGTGCCACCGTGTTAGGGTGGTCCGAAAAAATGCCATTTTCGTCGATTTTGGCAAAAAACACTTTTTTCAAAAAATCATATCTCCGCACCATTTCAACCGATTTCAGCTGTCTTGGACGCAAACGAAAAGGTATTAGTTATGCTTTTATGGAAAAATAGTAAGAAGTTGCAAATATCTACTCAAACATTTGAAAAGGTCAAATAAAAACTTATAATGCTCTTTTGACGGTCTCGGGACCAAAGAGCTTATGTCTGAAAATATTTTTATCAGATTCTTTGGAAATTTTACATAAAATATTTAAAAATGGTGACGTTATGTTTTCAATATTCCGAGATATGATTTTTTGAAAATAAAATCCAGGTTTTTCAACGCGCCGCGCGCAAAACCGGGAAAATGACGAAATCGGCAAAAAATTAACCTTTTTCACTAAAACTGCGATAACTTCGAAATTTAAGCAATGATCTATACATTTTTGGGTACCAAAAGTTGCGAAAATTTCTATACCCAGGTCATTGCCTAAATTTTAAAGTTAACGCAGTTTTAGTGAAAAAAGTTCGTCATTTCCGTTTTCGTAATTTTCTCGTTTATGCGCGCGGCGCGTATTGATGAAGACTATTAAGAAAAAAATAGATACGCGGAAAAAAATGTTATTTTCTTATTAACCTTTTTCATACAAATTCTTTTTCCCAAAATCCGCATTTTTAATTTTTTATTTTTTTTTATATTTTTTAGGGGACAAATTGGAGACCCCGCATATTTAAAGCCATTCAGGAGTATGGATCAAAATTTTGCCGACGAGTTATATTTTTTTAATAGTGATTTTTGAAAAAAAAAATCTTGTGCTTAGCATTTTTTGATCTAATTTTTACGTAATATCGTATTTGCAATCGAAAAGTACTTTACAAATTTGTTGATTAAGCGCATCGTTTTCATATAGCCATTCAAAGTAAAATTTTGTCCGAAAAAATCAGTTTTATTTTTATTTTTTAAAATAGTGTCCATGATTGTCCTTTCCTAAAAGATTTTTTTTAAAGTTCAAAAAAAATCCTGCAATTTTGTCTTAGAAAAATTGAAAGTTGGGCCTCTGGTTGCTGAGATACAGCGGCTTAAAGAAAAAGAAACAGGGAAATTGAAGTTTTTTAAGTCTCACCCAAACAACCCCCCAATTTTTAATGTCGATATCTCAGCAATAAACGGTCCGATTTTCAATATTAAAAAATGAAACATTCGTAAAATTTTCCGAGCTCTTTGAAAAAAAAAAATCATTTGAGTTTTTTAAATCTAGTCGAACATTTCAAAAGAGCCAAATATTCAATATAGCTCCCTTTTGAAGTGTAAGTCTTGATTATTTTTTTAAAATATTAATTTCGACATAAGAAGACATAAGAAATTGGAGGGTTGTTTGGGTAAGATTTAGAAAACTACAATTTTCTTGTTTCCTTTTCTTTAAGCTGCTGTTTCTCAGCAACCAGAGATCCAATCTTCAATGTTTCTTAGACGAAATTGCAGGAAATTTTTTGAACTTTTTAAGAAAATCTTTGAGGAATGGACAATCATGGACATTTTTTTAAGATGTAAAAAAACCAGAATATATCGGACAAGATTTAACATGGAATGGCTATATTTTGAAAACGGTAACTTAATCAAAAAATGTGTATTGTCGATAGCAATTTCGATTTTACATAAAAAAGAGGTAAAAAAAATTCAAGTTCAAGATTTTTTTTTACAAAAATCACTATTAAAAAAAACATAACTCGTCGGCAACATATAAAAAATCAATAATAAAAAATACGGATTTCGGAAAATTATTTTTTGGGAAAAAAAGTTAATTAAAAAAGCACATTTTTCCATGAACCTTTTTCTGAATAGCCCCCAACAATACCTACAACTTTGCCGAAGACACCAAAATCAATTAAAAAAAATCCTTTAGAAATTACAGATTTTCGAATATTTACGTACAATTTTTGTATGAACAGCTGCCAAAACTGAATGGAGACTTTTATGGGTGAACCAATGACACAAAATTTCTTCTTTGGTCATAGGAAAGGACCCCACAAAGTTTGAGCCAAATCAAAAAATGTAAATAAAATCCATTTCCTGGTTTGGTGGAGCCAATAATCAATTTCAATAAATTTAGGAACAAAACATTTTTTTAAGGATGCGTCAGAGCAACATTGTTTTACTGTGCACTCATTCCCTTTCTAGGATTCGTAAAATTGCGAAAGCAATTGGACCTGCAAAGCCAAACACGGTCACGATTTTTTTTTTTTTTTTTTAATTTATATTTATTCAGTTTTTCTTTTCCATGTACATTCATTCAGTTAAAATATTATTGAGTGTCCAATCACAATCGATGACTTTTCACCTCAATTTTAAATACTAGCAACTTTCATTTATTCATGAAATATTGTAGCTTTCGCTATTCAGTGATTTCAAATGTAGGAGGTCCTACATGTACAAAAGGGAAAAGGGATATCTTAAAACTAACTTATAAACTATATAAAGAGCGGATCAATGCAGCTGAAGACTGCAATGATTTTTGTCGAAATGCATCAATTATCTTATTGGACATAACATCCAAAGTGTCAACTTCGGCTAATTGATGAAGTTCACTGGTGCTGAACCAGGGAGGAAGTTTCAGAATCATTTTCAGAATTTTGTTCTGAATCCTCTGAAGTTTTTTCTTCCTGGTTAAGCAACAGCTTGTCCAGATCGGCACAGCATAAAGCATGGCAGGTCTGAAAATTTGTTTATAAATTAACAGTTTATTCTTGAGACAAAGTCTAGAATTCCTGTTTATAAGTGGATACAAACATTTAATATATTTGTTACATTTAACCTGGATACTTTCAATGTGATCCTTGTAAGTAAGGTTTTGTCAAAAGCAAGTCCAAGATATTTCACTTGATCCTCCCACTTTAAATTTACCTCATTCATCTTTATAATGTGATGACTTTTGGTTTAAGAAAATCAGCCCTTGGTTTGTGAGGGAAAATAATAAGTTGAGTTTTTGCAGCATTTGGAGTAATTTTCCATTCTTTCAAATAAGAATTGAAAATATCCAAGCTTTTTTGTAATCTTCTTGTGATGACACGAAGGCTTCTACCTTTGGCGGAGATGCTTGTATCATCAGCAAAAAGTGATTTCTGACATCCTGGGGGCAAATCAGGCAAGTCAGAAGTAAAAATATTGTATAAAATTGGACCCAAAATGCTTCCTTGAGGGACGCCAGCACGTACAGGTAGTTGATCAGATTTGCTATTCTGATAACATACCTGCAGAGTACGATCCGTCAAATAATTTTGAATAATTTTCACGATATAAATCGGAAAATTAAACCTTTTCAATTTCGCAATCAAACCTTTATGCCAAACACTGTCAAATGCTTTTTCTATGTCTAGAAGAGCAGCGCCAGTAGAATAGCCCTCAGATTTGTTGCTTCGAATTAAATTTGAAACTCTCAACAACTGATGAGTAGTTGAATGCCCAAGGCGAAATCCAAACTGCTCATCAGCGAAAATTGAATTTTCATTAATGTGCGTCATCATTCTATTAAGAATTATTCTTTCGAATAATTTACTAATAGATGAAAGCAAACTAATGGGCCGATAGCTTGAAGCTTCAGCAGGATTTTATCCGGTTTCAAAATCGGAACTACTTTGGCATTTTTCCAACTACTGGGAAAATATGCCAAATCAAAACATTTGTTGCAAATTTTGACCAAGCTACTTAAAGTTGCTTCAGGTAATTTTTTAATTAAAATGTAAAAAATGCCATCCTCACCAGGGGCTTTCATATTTTTAAATTTTTTGATAATAGATTTTATTTCATTCAGATCCGTATTAAAAACTTCATCTGATGAAAATTCTTGTTCAACAATATTCTGAAATTCTATTGAAATTTGATTTTCAATAGGACTCAAAACATTTAAGTTGAAATTATGAGCACTCTCAAACTGCTGAGCAAGTTTTTGAGCTTTCTCCCCATTAGTTAATAGAATATTATCACCATCTTTTAAAGAAGGGATTGGTTTTGAGGTTTCTTAAGAACCTTTGAAAGTTTCCAAAAGGTTTGGAATAAGGTTTAATTTGTTCGACATCTCTTGCGAACTTTTCATTTCGCAGGAGAGTGAATCTGTGGTCAATAACCTTTTGCAAATCTTTTGAATTCGCTTCAGTGCAGGATCACGAGAACGTTGATACTGTCTTCGGCGAACATTTTCAGACGAATCAGAAGCTGAAGATCGTCATCAATAATGGGAGAATCAAATTTGACTTGGACTTTAGGAATAGCAATATTCCTAGCATCCAAAATTGCATTAGTTAAAGATTCCAAGGCTGAATCAATATCAGCTTTGGTTTCTAAAACAAAATCATGATTTAAATTATTCTCAATATGATGCTGATACCTGTCCCAATTAGCTTTGTGGTAATTAAACACAGAACTATTGGGTCTGGTAACTGCTTCATGAGAAAGTGAAAAAGTTACTGGAAGATGATCAGAATCAAAATCAGCATGAGTCACTAAAGGACCACAATACTGACTTTGATTTGTCAAAACCAAATCAATTGTTGATGGATTTCTAACAGAAGAAAAGCAAGTTGGCCCATTCGGATATAAAACCGAATAAAGACCAGAAGTGCAATCTCTGAATAGAATTTTACCATTGGAATTTACTTTTGAATTATTCCAAGATTGGTGTTTGGCATTAAAATCACCGATGATCAAAAATCGAGATCTATGCCGAGTAAGTTTATTCAAATCCCCTTTGAAATAATTTTTATTTTCCCCAGTGCATTGGAAAGGCAAATATGCAGCTGCAATCATAATTTTCCCAAAAGAAGTTTCAAGTTCAATGCCCAAACTTTCAATAACTTTTAACTTAAAGTCACGTAACGTACTATAAGTCATACTACGGTGGATAACTATTGCAACTCCACCGCCATTTCGATTCATTCTGTTATTGGTTATAACTTTATAATCTGGATCACTTTTCAAATAAGTGCCAGTTTTTAAAAATGTTTCGGTTATAACAGCAACATGCACGTTATGAACTCGTAAAAAGTTGAAAAATTCATTTTCTTTCGCTTTTAAAGAGCGAGCATTAAAATTCATAATATTGATGGAATTACTTAGATCCATGATTAAACTTCAGGGTAAGAACAACATCATTCGCAAATTTTAATCCAATCTGGATAGCTTCCATCATGGATGTAGCATTACTCATTGTTTGAATCAAACCAAACAGTGAGTTTTGCAAAAAAGTCATTTTTTCAAACGTAACATCGCCGAGATCAGAAGATCCCAAAGCGTTGCCAGCAGGAAAATTTTCAAATGAAATTTGAGGTACCTGCCCAATTTCAGGAAGATTGGTAGAGGATTTAAAATTCGTGGATGAACCCGAACCCGAAACGACGTTGGCATAAGAAATACCATTAGTGTTACCTAACTTTTCCATGGTAGGGGTATTGTTCGAGTGAGACAGCACGAACGTTTGATTTAAAGATGCAGGTACAACCTGACTTTGAGAAAATTTCGGTTTGGTTTTCGGCTGATGCTTAGCACGAGAATCCAAAACCTTTTTTCTGATGGGGCAATCCCAGAAATTTGATTTGTGATTTCCACCACAATTTGCACATTTAAATTGGGTGACTTCTTTCACGGGACAATTGTCCTTGTCGTGAGAAGAATCCCCGCAAACCATGCATTTTGGAACCATGGCGCAATGATCAGTACCGTGACCGAATGCCTGGCAACGCCGGCACTGGGTCAGATTCTGGCCATTACCGCCATGTTTCTTAAATGCTCCCACTTTACCCGTACATGGAACAAAAACTGAACTTTGTCCAAAAGTTTCAAATTGTTGATTTCATTTCTGTTGAAATGAATCAGATAAAATTGTGAAGTCAAACCAAAGCGAGAAATATTCCCGTTTGATTTTTTCTTCATTGGTATTACTTGGGATGGGGCAAAGCCAAGCAACACCTTAAGTTCGTTTTTGATCTCATCCACCGACAAGTCGTTGGAGAGACCTTTCAGGACCGCTTTGAATGGACGAGCATTCTTGGTCTCATACGTGTAGAAATTGTGTTTGTGGTTTTTCAAATAACCAACAAAAGTTTGGTGATCTTGTAAAGATTCCGTCAACAAGCGACATTCTCCTCTTCGACCAAGCTGGAACGAAACCTTCAAATTGCAAGTTTCCTTGCAATTCTTCAGTTGCGTTCGAAAGCTGGCCAAATCGGAGACGGAAGTCACTACAATTGGCGGAGCCTTTACTCGTTTCTCGACGGCAGTAGGCTCAGTACGAGGAGAAGGATCCTTGTCAACAGTTTCGGATAAAACACCGAAACTATTTGCCAATGGGATTGGAGGATTAACCTCACTTTCAAAATCAGAATCAGACCTCGGATGAGGCTGTTTTCTTTTCCTGTTTCCGTTAGCCGATTTAGCGTTCAAACGCTTCACCGACGTAACGACCAAATCTTCAGAAGATTTGCGTTTACCTTTGTTTTGACGCATTTTGCAAGCAAAGTTCTCTTAAAAAGATGGCTTCGTTTGTAAAATACAACAAAATTTCAGGTGGGGTTAGTCTTGAAAAGACTGTTTAGAATTTTGGAAAGTAACTCAGGTAGTCTTTAAAAAGACTGTGAATTTTGTTTGAAATAACTCTGAGCTTAGGTAGTAAAAAATACCGCAGCTCTAGTGTCCGTTCACCACGAAGGTTCGCAAGACACTGACGGTCACGATAAATCGCTGTTCTTCCCTCTCGCTCTCTCCCCTCTGGGCTTGCGGGAGGCATTCCGCTTTCACCATATCACATTGGGCACAATAGATAATGTTGTACAACTTAAGATAACATAAAATTGCAAAGAAAATGCCTCTTTTCCCGAGCGCACTCTCACCGAACGGTCTTTGGAAACATTGTTACCTCTCTTTCGAGGGAGAGGGAGTAAGATATCGTCGGGGGAAGCGTTGCCGTGTTTGGCGATATTCCGTTCGATTCCGACGACGACCTGAACATGCCAACCTGTTGGCCACGTGGAGCGTTTGCGGCGGGGAACGCAGATGGTAATTTTATGCAACATTTTGTAACATTGATGTGCGCTGGCTCAGAACAATGGCCTGGGCTGAACCTGCCTGGAATGCTAGAAGACACACACAACCTTGCCAACGAGACGTGACCAAAAAGCCGAAGCTAATTAATTCAAACTGATTATGTTGAGCTGATTGTGGTGCTACCGCCGAGCGCGATGGATGATCCTAAGTCGCTGCGACGATCGTCGTATTCACTAATGAGGTAGATCTAGTGCCCAATTAAGGAGAGGGACCTCAAAAGAAATGGTAATTTTGTGAACGCAAACTAGGCGGTGAACATCGCCGGCAAGACTCCAGATGTAGATCGATTTGCATTAATCATTTTCACAACTGCGTTGACGGCTTTGTTTGTAAGTTCAGCGAAAGGTTTACTGTAAATGACATATTCTGTAGAATGTCTTCAGATATTTTCAAAATATCGGATTAACTGCACCCACTTTTTGCTTTATTAGTTTGTTTTTGTTGATAATGACATTGTTCAAATGATTGCTCTAAAAGTGAAGGATCATTTAAAGCAACCTGATGCATAGAGCAAATTTCGCTGTTATTCCATTTTCAGGTGAACAAAACTTAATTAGTTTGAAGGTTCACCCATTCCATCGCACACATGAAGTGGCAATTAAAAGATTTGTTCAGTTATGCTGAATGCTGTGGAATGCTCAAAACTGAATGATTTTACTCAAGCCAACAATGTTCAAAGTGCACTCCTGATTTATGAAACGGGACCAGTAATGACGACGAGTCGGGCTTCGGTTCACCCTCCACTAGCCATATTTAATCAACTCGATTGCGGTACACACACACACAAAACCATTCACTACCAATTAGTGCCCATTTGGTGTGCTGATTCGTTCATCGAACCGCAATAATGGCCGACGATGCACTTGTTTTTGATGCGCTCACGTGCACCCCCACCACGTGTAAACACATTTAGCAAAATCATCACCATTTTTATCAGGGGGCGATGGAAAAGCTCAGGTGAAAATTAGATACGGATGCACTCATAACTATTCCAGGACCGGTATCGGTGCTGTACTTGAGTTCGATTAAATTTCCCGAGAACTCGTGCAGTTTAAAATATTCAACCCTCGAAAGAGCCAGTCTAGCAGTCGACGATGGCCAGTTTGGAATTTAATCAAAAAGTGCAGTCGATCAGCTAATGCACCAGGGAAAGAAGTTGCAGTTCCTACACAGAAAAAATAATGTTAATTTGGAAGCTTTAATTTTGGAAGGTTGAATATTACCTCTTTTATGATGTAATATTACCTCAATTTAGACTGAAAAAGTGACATTACACCAGAAAAGTTTACGCATTTCCAGAGGTAAAATTACTCCTTTTTTCTGACATAAAAGATGTACCCCTTCCCAGATGTAATATTACCATGATTTTTTTTTTCTGTGTAGATTTAAGACGGTCGTCTAACGTGTCTGATTTTCATTTCAAAAATGTTATGCATAAAATGAAATTCTATTTGGGTTTTCAGATTTGTTTTAGATAGCCTGGGAAAAATTAGTCGCAGGGAACACGAGCATGGGTAAATAACAAGGGAAATGCCAAATTTTGGTAATCCTGAACCTTTTAAAATTTGTCTTAAGGATTATGCATGAGCAAAATGTGGTATCATACCAATTCAAGGTTTTGTTTTGATATTGCAAAATTGCAGAATTGGTCAATGATCGTACATCACATTTTGGTATTTATTTGGTATTGCAGTATTTTATCATGAACGATAGGGAAATTTTGATCAATTTTGATAAGGTAATTAATTTTGCGCTAAAATAACGACTCAAAGCGAATGCTTTTATTGAAAACCGAAAATTTCAAACTTAATTTAAAAAAAAATAATGATATACCTACTAGAGTGTAACAAAAATGACTTTTTGGCGGGCATTCAGGGGTTTGTTCCGGTGGGCATACTGAGCCCAAATCCAAAATATGAGCTTGATTGGACGTAACAGGAGCTGGCGCTCCGCCCTTCAATTTTAAATGGGATTTAACCCGTAAAAAAAGATTTTTTCAAAAATGTAAATTTTTGAGGCATTTTGGACACTGAAACGTTTACCAAAAACATCACTGGCGTGTAGGCCAGATCCTTGCGCATCTTTTGGTATATATAACATTGAAGTTTGGAGCACCCTGGAGCTCGGTACAGACCTTCAAAGTTTGGCATTTTTTCGAAAAATCGGTCCCAGCAAAATCAAATGGCGTCTTGGGCGTCGCGAGACGCGACGCATATCTTTTTTGCCGGAGCCGGTTTTTCGAAAAAATGCCAAACTTTGATGATCTGTACCGAGCTCCAGTGCTCCAAACTTCTATGTTATATATACCAAAAGATGCGCAAGGATCTGGCCTACACGCCAGTGATGTTTTTGGTAAACGCTTCAGTGGCCAAAATGCCTCAAAAATTGACATTTTTGAAAAAATCTTTTTTTACGGGTTAAATCCCATTTAAAATTGAAGGGCAGAGCGCCAGCTCCTGTTACGTCCAATTGAGCTCATATTTTGGATTTGGGCTCAGTATGCCCACCGGAACAAACCCCTGAATGCCCGCCAAAAAGTCATTTTTGTTACATCCTAATACCTACTAAAGAAATGACATGAAATTGTGGAAGTCAGGACACCACATTTGAGTATAATTTTGGTTTTGAAATTATACCAGAATCATGTATCTGGAAAACCATAGGAATACCAAAATCTGATATTCCAAGAACGCGGGAATACCTAAAAATAAAACCATGGCATTACCAAGTATTGGTATTCACGCAATGTTCAAAAAAATTTATCATTATTTTACCTTGGAATAAAAAAAAATAAATATAAATATTGAAATAACAAGCCATAGTTTCAACACTTGCATGGAAAATGTTTTTTAAATTGCATTTTACACTAGTTCACTGCCCCTGATCGCATAAATGTCCCATATACATTTTCATCGATTTCGAGTTATTGATGAAGTTTGGTTCAAAATTGTGTGCTCTTTCGAAAGAGTACTTTGTTCTAGAAATCAGGAGGAAATCCAGTTTTTTCGCGAAAACTTAACACGTAGCCTTATGTATGGGACAAACTTCAAATGCGTTTTTCTCAGCTGTTATGCAATCATTCGTTTTCAAAAAAATGTAAGACTTGCCGAAAACAAAAATTTTTGAGAAAAAAAAAATTGCGATACTAATTATCGAAAATTTTCAAAGATTCAAAAGATTTTTAAACCAACCCAAACATGCTAAAAAAATGATTCTAAACGCAGGGGAATGCATTTTAGATAGAATTCAGCTGATTGAACTTCAATTTCCATTGAAATTTTGAAGTTCAAAAAAAAAATTTTGCCCCCTGATTTTTCGGGATATTTTTGAAGGGGGGAGGGGGGGAGACAAAAACTTTAAATAAAATTTGTACCAGCCTTATTATAAATCGAAAAACTGCAACTATTTCGCTGGAATCAAACTTTCGGTGCCTATATCTTGAACACGAGGCACTTTATAAAAAAAATCTATAAAGTACTTTTCGATTGCAAATTGAAATTAAAATTTAAAAATCAGATCAAAAATGTTAAATATGATCCATGGATTTTTTTCAAAAAACACTCTTTAAAAACAATCGTAGCTCGGCGGCAGTTTTTTTTTTACCATACTTCTCCATAGCTCAAAAGTTGCGGGCTTTGGCCCCCTTACAGATCAAAAAATACGACTTTAGAGACATTGAGAATTGTAAAATAAAAATCAATGAAATAAACGGATATTTTTTCCGTGTACCAATTTTTTCTGGATATTCCTCAAACAAAGTAAAAATTTGTGTAAATTTGGAAGGTGGAATTTTGGAAGGTTGAATATTACCTGTGTTTGCGCACATACTAGCGTCAGATTCCCGGTGCCGTGCAAAATCGTATCTTTCTAAATCAATCAGAACTCGCGGGTTGTACAGAAAACATTTATTCTAGATTCGTCAGATTTGTATTTCGCGGTCAGTAGTTGGACGGACTAAAAGTGGACTGTAAACACTTAAACTTAGCTAAACTGCGTCTGATTTTGTCTGAACTGTTCAGTAGTACGGTTCGCAGAGCAATGGCCAACCGCTAGTCGGTTCCTGCTGGCCAAAGCTACTTAATTAGAACAGTAGAACTCCAGGCACTCACTGGATGTTCTGTTTCTGTTTGTATTCGTTATGCTGTCTGTTTTTGTGTTGCTGTACTAGAGCATAATCTGCACTGGCTCACAAAATCTGCTCAGTCCTGATTTCGGCGCGTTCATACCGCCCGCCTTGAAATACTAAGTATTTAAATGCAACTCCTACTTGAACCAGTGCCTATGGATTAGTCTACTGCTGAATCTGAACAGATCTGATCTGAACAGTCTTGTCTGTGCTGTTATTTTTGTTCTTTTACTGTTCAGTTTTTCTTCTTCTCTTCTTCGACCGTGTTCGGTAAACTGCTACCGCTACTGTTGACGACGATCGTGTCGCCCTCTGTCCGCTGTCGCTGCTGTGCGTGACGACTGCGACTGGTTCGCCATCGTCTGGTACTGCGACTGCTGCTGCGTCCGGATGCATTTGATGATGCACTGCTGCTTCTGCGACCGTTGATTGTTGCCGAGTGTTCCAGCGCTCTGCACCTGTTAGAGAGACCAGTAAATGCCCAGAAAAACAGTAAAACTGAAAGGTACTTAACTCTGGGCAGAGTCGGGATGGCAGTTCCGACCCGTCCGATCGAAACAGCGCCATCCCCGATTGCCTTGTGCTGGAACCTCGCTTCAGCTTCTGGCGTGCTGAATTGCTGGAAATCACCGTCTGTTGTCATGCTGATCTGTTGTGGTTGTGGTGAACCAGCGCAGTATGTGCGGCATATTTTTGCCGCCCGCCATTCCCACAGCCGTTCGCCGTGGTCCGCTGATCTGTGCGGCTGTCGTGCCGCTCGCCGTGAGCTGCTTCTGCTGCACTCTGGGTGTGCAGCTTCCATCGTCTGCATTTGCAGACCGCTCCGTGCTCGGATGTTCGGGTTTGCGGCATCGGTGCTGCCCGCCGTAGTCTGCTGAACGTGCCGACGACTGGTATGTCGTCCGTCGTGCTCCGCTGCGTGCGCCGCCCGCCGTTGTCGGTTGTGGCCCATGAGCCACCGGCGGTTTACTATTGTTGCTGGACTGTCGCAACAATCCGTCATCGTACTTGCGGCCTGTGCGCCGCTCACCGTTATCCGTGTGAATGCTTCTTCGTCGGTAAATCCGTCGGCCAGTGCGTCGCGCGCCGTGATCTATGTCGCTGCACGGGGTGTGCAGTCAGTTTCCGCTCGATTTCTCGTCGACCGGTGTGCCGCGAGCTCTGTCCGTACGCCGCACTGGATGCGCAGCTCGTGTCCGTGCTGATCCGATCGGTTCTTGCTCCTGCTGATGCTTTCCGTGATGTCCATCTCTCCTGCTGCTGTTCCTTGTCTGTGATCTGCTGTCTGACTTCAGGACGTTTGCGTTCTGGATCTGTTTAGTGCTGTACAGCTGATACGCACTGAAATGCAAAACCTCCGCGAACGCTCAGAGGAGTTGCAGCTGTCTGTTGTACCCAGGGCGTTGTGTAAGCTGTGACAACGCCTGGACCTCATATCGCTGAGGCTGCGACCTGTCGTGGCAGGTGGTCAGATGTCCTGAAGTTGGCCATCTGGTGTGGCCGTCTGTAATGTCCACAATGTGGGGACGTTGTCTCCTTGGAGACGTCAGTAGTGGTCACCGGAGTGTGACCTGGTCTGTAAATGGCAGCCTAGACGCGGTAGAAGTAACTACCGGCCACTGCAAATGAATTCAGCGCCTCGAGACGCTGACCGTAGACAGAAAACAGGATGAACAGAAAGCAGAAAGAAACTGGATGCACCAGCGGGCGCTGACCGCTGGAACGAACTGGTTTCACCAGCGGATAGTGACCGCCGGACTGGTCTGGAGAGTTGACCGAAGAACTGGCTATACTCGCGGCTGGCGACCGCTGAACGGGATTGAACGAGAGCGCCGTAGTGACGGCGCGACGGAAGGCTCGCAGATGAGCAGGTGTAAATTGCTGCTGCGGAGGATCCTCGCCGAGTACCTGACAGGAAAGCCGCTAAGTTTCTAAAAACAACAGAAATGTTACGGTACTTAACTGTCGGCTGAGGTGGGACGGCAGTTCCGACCAGTCCGATCGAAACAGCGCCGTCCCTAGTGCTTTGCGGCTGGATCCTCGTCTATGCAATGACGCGCAGAGTTGCTGACGGCAGAGCAGACGAAGCGGCTGCTCGCTGAGCTGACGAAGGCAAGCTGTGCCTCCGGTCTGATGAGCTGCTGTAGTTGCAGCTGCGGGGAGACGGTTGAACCCCGAGCTCGACACGACCGTGATCGTGTTGCTGATGCGCTGAATCTGGACGAACTCGCTGATGTCGTGATGGATCTGCTGAACTGTCGGCGGACTGCCGCCGTCTGTAGTCGGATGTCTCGCTGAGTCCTTCTCAGGTGCACCAGGAGAAGACTTCGCGTGAATCGCCGTGTGCGCTGAACGACATTACCACCGGGCCCTGGTGGATGGTCGTTAACACGCGGCCGACGTGTCCGTTGCAGCTGAATTTCCGAGTTCTGTAGTCGGATGCGTCGCGCGGTCGCTGACTCGCGACGAACAGAGCGGTTTGTGTGGCTGATAAGTTGTCAGCCTGGAGTACCTGCGGTGTTGAACGGCTGAGCGATTGAATGCAACTCAAAGAAAGGGTACTTATCTTGGAGTGCTTTTGGGACGGCTGTCTGACCCGTCCGATCACGACGAGCCGCCCCGAAAGGCTTTACTGCTGGCAACCTCCAATCAGCGTGGGCATGCTGAGTCTGCGGCAACGTGGCTGATCTGTGCCGGCGAACTGTGCTGCAAACGCCGACTGCACTGCTGACTGGTCTGGCATATCAGCGAACTTCGTCGCCGAACCGAACTGCTGCTCCAACATCACCGAAACAGACACACCAAAGTCTGCAGATGCCCCATCATTGGCGCCCTTGGCGACGCCTCTGACTTTTTCTGCTGGCAAAATGCAGTGCAAAACACACTGCAGCTGATCGGGGTGTGTGTTCGTGTGCGAGGCTTTCTTCACAGGGCGAGCATAAACTTCACGATTCGTTGCACTGGCACCGGACAGTTCTTCAATATCGGTCGAACTGAATTTTCACTGCACTCTTTTCGTCCGTAAACTGCATTTTCTCCGGCAGCCCACACCACAGACCGATTCTTCACCGTCTCGGTGCGACCGATCGACGGAACAGAGGACCGACTCTTCAACGGTCGAGTGATCGATGAACCTCTTTTTCACCAGCACTTCGCACCGCAACTTCACCGAACAGAAACTGCATCCTAGCGAACGGCTAGCGACCGTAATCGACGGAAACGATTATCACCGTCGCGGATCGCACTGGTGCATCACCGCCACACACAAATTTCAATCGCGAACCGACTTTTACGACCGAAAACACTAAACAGCACCGCCGAGCTGTTTTCTCGTCGAAACTGCATCGAACTGCAGCTGAACTGTTTCGCGATCGACACCGAATTCGCGATCAAAACAAACCGAGAAACGTCATCGGCTGTTGCACTTTCTTTTTCGGTCTGGTCCGCGCACATCTGTCACCGCCCGAGTTGCTCAGTAGCTCACTTCCTTCGCAGACTTTTTCTCGTCGCAAGTGTGAGCACCAACTTGCATGCGATGGGCACGAACTTTTTTTTCGCACTTCACTGTTGTTCACCACCATTTTCTTCTGCAGCACGGTTTTCACGAAGTTCCACGGCGTGGTCGGAACGTAAAATGGTGGAAGCGCCATTCTGATTTTCTGGCGGATTTTTACGGCACGGACGGACGGTTCGTGCGCAGATTTTTGCCAAACCGACGGCAGATTTTGGCTTGGCCACCGAACTGAAACTGAGCAACTTCACTGACTGGACGGAACTGAACTGTCAGGTGCAAAATGTTTACAAAAATTCACTGCACGAGCACTGAACGTGACGGTTTCCGCGAGTTTTCGACGTTTTTCCGCTGGAAAGTGGTTTTCTGCGGCGGGTTTCCAGGTACTGCAGTGCGCGATGGCCACAGCGAGTCCGGCGCCATGCTGAACTGCGGCGGATGATGGCGGAATCTTCTTCTCCGTGGATTCCAGCTGGAGATTTTCTGCGCCGACTTTGGACGTCATCGCGATGCACTTTTTTTCTTTGCACAGGTACACCGAACACAACTGAACTGTCCTTTTCTGACTGATTTGCAGGCACCAGGGGAACCGGAACCTTACGGATCCGGTTCGAAGGACCAAAATATGTTTGCGCACATACTAGCGTCAGATTCCCGGTGCCGTGCAAAATCGTATCTTTCTAAATCAATCAGAACTCGCGGGTTGTACAGAAAACATTTATTCTAGATTCGTCAGATTTGTATTTCGCGGTCAGTAGTTGGACGGACTAAAAGTGGACTGTAAACACTTAAACTTAGCTAAACTGCGTCTGATTTTGTCTGAACTGTTCAGTAGTACGGTTCGCAGAGCAATGGCCAACCGCTAGTCGGTTCCTGCTGGCCAAAGCTACTTAATTAGAACAGTAGAACTCCAGGCACTCACTGGATGTTCTGTTTCTGTTTGTATTCGTTATGCTGTCTGTTTTTGTGTTGCTGTACTAGAGCATAATCTGCACTGGCTCACAAAATCTGCTCAGTCCTGATTTCGGCGCGTTCAACCTGATTTATGATGTAATTTCACCTCAATTTAGACTGAAAAAGTGATATTACACCAGAAAAATTATAAAATTACACATTTTCAGAGGTGAAATTACAAATTTTGTATGACTTAAAAGATGTACCTCTTCCCAGTTATAATATCACCGTTTTTTTTTACTGTGAAATCAATCAAAAAATTCCTCCAAAAGTTACAATTTTTCAAATATTGACGTACAATTTTTGAATGAACAGCTGCCATAATTTTATGAAGACTTGTATGAGTGAACCAATGACATAAAATGGTTTGTTTGGTTATAAGAGATGCCCTCATAAAGTTTGAGCCAAATAAAAAAAAATACAAAAAAATAAAATGGTCGAAATCGGCCGTTTTTGTCGAGAGTTGTACTATTTTTGAATTTTTAATCAAATAGTGCTTTTAATCATTTTACAAAATTTCAATTTAGAGATCACAATTCGGATTTTTTTTTTATTTAGAATTTTTTGACAACAGCACCACTGTAATAATGTATAAAGCATTTTGTGATACCTTTTGCTTCACAATTACGAAAATTGAGATACACCTAATTTCCTTTTTATGTTTAAAAGCACAAAAACTAAAAATAAATCGACAATTTGGAACAAATTTTGTAAAACTACCATTCGTGCCTGTCTCTAAATTTTGAAAATATAATCAATTTGCTTCTGATTCTGGGCACCTTTAAGAAAACGCTTCTTCGTGATTTCAAAATTCTGTTGAATAATTATTCCTCGGTTATACCTCGATGAATTCGATGAAATTCACCAAAATTCAATGAAAACAAGAGGAAAGCGCTGCATCAATTTTAGTGCTGACTGGTTCAACGTTTTAGCAAAGTAAAACTTTTCGAAACTGTTTTAGAATTTAACACTTCGCCGTTGTCGTGCTATCTTGTCGCACGTTCATTTCAGGTTAAACTGAGTTAAGAACGCCATTTTGTGTAGCTCAGCGACCTTTCGATTTCAAATTTTCTGATCTTTTCGTAAAAAATATTTTCAAACAGAATTAATCACGACGAACATTTTAGAAGGGCGTAATATTGAATGTTTGGCCCTTTCGAAATGTTAGTCATCATTAACAAAGTATAGTTTTCGATAAGATCGGAAAATTTCTCGAATGTTTCATTTTCTAACATTGAAAATCGGACCATTAGTTGCTGAGATATCGACCTTTCTAATGTGGATGGAGGGTTGTTTGGGTAAGACTTTAAAAACTGAAGTACTTTTCGATTCGATTCGATTTTCGATTCGATTGTCAAAAAATGTTAATTATAAGATTTATTTTTTTACAACAATTACTATTAAAAAAAAGATAACTCGTCGGCAAATTTGTGGTCCATATCTGAATGACTAAAAAGATGCGTTTTTTTGTCCCCTAAACAAATAAAAAAATCAATAATTAAAAAATACAAATTTTGGGAAATATGATTTTTGTGAAAAAATAATTATTAAAAAATCATCCAATTTTATTTCCGTGTACACCATATTCTTGATTCACACAACGAAATGGGGGTGTTTAAATCGAGAATCGTTTAAAAATAGAATGTCCATGACTTAAATTGAGAATCTAAATTAAATTAAGAATCTTTGGGATTTCGTAATTTATCCGAGAATTTTCAAAATGTTTCAATTGAATATTGCTTAGTTGTGTTATTAAAACATTTTAGCATGGTTTTGGAACACCTGGGATGTTCTAGTCCATCCGAAACTTCCGGGAATTTTGTTCAACTGACTTACTAAAAAAACTTGTCGAAACATCAAAATTTTGACAACGGACTACTTCAGTGAGTGCGGTAGGCTACAGTACATTGTTGTAACAACTTACTGGGATGAGCTGGGTCATCCAAGGACTCCCTGGAGTTAAGATCTGTGTGTCTACCACCGTAACAACCCAGTGGTTGACGGTTTTTGACCCCGGAACATATCCGCATAGCTTCAGTGAGCCAGTAACAAGCCAGAGCGTATCGTCTACCATACTCACTGAAGCTATGCGGGTATGTTCCGGGGTCAAAATCCGTCGACCTCTGGCTTGTTACGGTGGTAGACACACAGATCTTAACTCCAGGGAGTCCTTGGATGACCCAGATCATCCCAATAAGTTGTTACAACAATGTACTGTAGCTTACCGCACTCACTGAAGCAGTCTGGGCAGGATCCGTTGTCAAAGTTTTGATGTTTCGACTAGTTTCTTTGGTAAGCCAGTTGCACATCCCAGGTGTTCCAAAACCATGCTAAAATGTTTTAATAACATAACTGAACAAAATACAATTGATACATTTTGAAAATTCTCCGACAAATTACGAAATCCCAAAGATTCTTGATTTAAATCAGATCCTCAATTTAAGTCATGTTCATTCTCATTTTAAGTCATGACTTAAAAAAAGTTGTGTAAATCGAGAATCGTTTAAAAAAAGGTTACTTAAAAAAAAATGGTGTACCTATATTTTTCTGAATACAGTAGTTGTTCGGTAACTGGGCGTTGTTTAACTGGGCGCTCGATAACTGGGCCGTAGCCCAGTTAAAAAGCAGACAAACGTCAAAAAACCAAAACAAACCGAAATCACCGAAGGGTTAATGGATACAAAAATCATGGTCAACAAATAAAAAACTTTTTCAAACTTTTATGTAATTTCAAGTCACAATTAAAGAAATATGAAAAGTAATCATTGTAAACAAATTTGAGTAACTTTTATTTTTATATTTCATAAAATAAATATTATGCATCGGTAGTCCCCTCGTTATTTTTCGTTCAGCCCAGTTAGCGAACAGCATTCGATGACTGGGCTACGTTCTCAGCCCAGTTACCGAACAACTACTGTAGTCCTCATCAATACCTACAACTTTGCCGAAAAAACACCAAATCAATCAAAAATTCCTTTAAAAGCTACAGATTTTCGAATATTGACGTACCATTTTTGTATGAATAGCTGCCAAAATTGTATGGAGATTTGTATGGGTGAACCAATGACACAAAATGGCTTCTTTGGTGATAGGGAAGGCCCCCACAAAGTTTGAGCCAAATAAAAAAAATACAAATAATAAAAATGCTCTCCTGCATTGTCGTCACTCTTCGTATAAAAGAAGTTTCAATCTTGACACACCCTGAAAATTACTGTAAGTGTGACAACTGGCCAAAGGGATTTCAGGTCAGAATGCGTTGCAAAACTTGAATTTTCAACACCCGTCATAAATTTCGTTGAAAAAATCTTCTTCTGTTGTTTGTTGTTTTCCCTCGAGGAGGCGATACTTTTTGAAAATCTATCATATGTTTAAAACCCAGAATGTTAAAAATAATGCTTCTCCAAACTATCTGAGTCCCTTAGTGGATCCCTAGTCCAAACTAAGGGAATCTGAACAGTTCACTCACAGTCCTCATCATCATCATCAACCCTCACATGAGTGTGGGAGTTTTATCGATTCCCATTTTCCTCGAAGTTTTCTCCCCGGTGCAGATTGTGAGCAACTGGAGGTGCACTTCTTTGCCGCTAACGATGAATTTAAATTGCTCAGTTTGTTTTATAGTTGAACGGATGCTGCGCTGGTTGCATCATGATGGTTGGATTTGCCTCTTCTTCTACAAGAGAGAGAAAATGCCGGGATAAGAAGCTCCGGGATCACTGCGAATGTTGCACTCGTTCCGGCTTATCCGATATTCTATTTATTTAGCCTGAGCTTCGGCCCCTGAGCAGCTGTCGATACGTCACGCCGGACAGGGAAACGAGAAAGGTTGGAAATTAGCCAAACCTTTTTTTTTTTGCAAGAGTTTAAAATCACGCAACAAATACTATCGAATCACGTAAAAAAGGAATGAAATATTTCAATTTCTGCCAAACATATTTCCCTCTCAGCGTGTTTTCATTGCATCACAGAGAAAAATCGAACCACTTCGCCTAGATTGGTTTCTGCTGCGCGGCCCATCTCCGAAGGTAATTGCACGTTATTCGAAATGTTTGTACAATTTTCACTTCAATTCACCGGTCGATGGTGCTCCACCAGGAATGTATTTCTAGAGATTTCCAAGACGACAATTCCGACAACGATGAGCCCGGCGACTCCAAAACACAACCGATTAAGCCTAATGACAAGCTACCCCCTTTGTTCGAGGTTGGCAGAACCCAAGAGTGTTCAGAGGTCCAGCGAATTATCACATCCACAGAGCTGAGCTTTCAACGCTTCGCTCGGACGACCTGCCTCGTTCCGCGGGCCGGGTTTGTGATGCAGTTGTGCTCGGTTGACAGAGTTGATTTGATTGACCCCCCCTCCCCCCCCCCAAGTTGTCCACATGGTTTATGGATGGTCCCTTAGAAATATTTTTTCGAATAATCTACTAATTTACTTAATCGGGATTTCTTTGGCACTTTTCAAACTACTGGGAAAATATGCAAAATCGAAACAATTTTGCCCTAGTAACTTAAAGTTGCTTCAGGTAATTTTTCAATTAAAATCTAAGAAATAGCATCCTTACCAAGGGCTTTAATGTTTATAATTTTTATTAAAAGTTTTTGTCACTACCTTCTCCCCTTCAAATTCTGTCTGAAAACCAGAAACAATATTTTTTCAAAAAACTTCAAAAAGTCAATAAAAATGTAAGTGCAATTAGCTGAAATCAATTGAAAATGCATTCCCTTGCGTTTAGAATCATTTTTAGCATGTTTGGGTTTATTCAAAAATCTTTTGAATTTTTGAAAATTTTCAATGTGCAGTACCGCAAAAAGTTTTTTTTTTCGCTATTTTTTTTTGTTTTCGTCAATTCTTACATTATTTTAAAAAAAACTAATGATTGCAAAACAACTGAACTAGTGTTAAATGCATTTTAAAACATTTTTTTATTTAAATTTTGAGACTATGGCTGGTATTTTTTTTTTTAATTTGAAGCAACTTACACTAAAAAATCGTAAAAATTTGCAAAAACTTTTAGAATTAACAAGCCTTACCCGACAAACTTCGTTCTGCCTTTTTTCGTTTGTTGACCTTTTTAACATTTTTGCTTCTTCAGCCTCCTGTGATCTAAATTTGATTTTACGTAACTTTTCCCATACAATCTGCAGTTTTTCCGGAATCGGTTCCAGAGTGGCCAAAGCTGAAACTTTTTGACGTAAGAACTTTCCTTGGACTTATACGAACCCAACGCAACAAAGAGCACCTCGATCCGACGTTCCGTGTTGAATTGATTCGCGTTCGAACAAAGCCGTCGAAATTTTTTATATATGAGCAGTTCTCTACGGAATCGGTCTTTTTGCTTAAATTTTAATTTTTGTATTTTTTAATCCGGCTGAAACTTTGTTGGTGCCTTCGGTATGCCCAAAGAAGCCATTTTGCATCATTAGTTTGTCCATATAATTTTTCATACAAATTTGGCAGTGATCGTTGATGGGAAGGCACGGCGTCGGGTGGATTGATTTTAAATTTTTCGAATAAGGTTTTATTTTTTTGCGGTGAAAAAGCCATTTCTATATAATGATCGAAAGACGCACTGACAATTTGGATAGTCGAGTTAATAGTGGAGCAAAATAACTGTGTGTGAGTGATTTTGTGTACTAACCAGAAAGACCTTCCCATAGCACCGTTGCTCGGAAGGCTCGCCGACGGGTCTGTTATGAAAGTCCTCCCCATAGCGCCGTAGCTCGGGAGGCATCGAAAAGCCAATACCTTATCCTACTAACCCAACAAAATATTAATCACGTGATGCTTGAAGGAGATGCTGTGGATTCAACGGTCTCAAGTGGTATCAACAAGTATATAGCGAAAAACTATGTGCTTGATGAGTCTGCAACTTCAACTATCGGACTAACATTCCTCCCTTTCGTTGAACTGCAGGCTTCTTGGGAGGGCGCCGGTATTGACTAATAAAGTAGGGATCTTCAGAGGTTAAACAGTGAACGGATGGTTGGCTCCCACTGATCATTTTTGATTCATTGTTTAACTTCAGCTGATCTGTCAATAACGGAGTAGCAGCTCATTGGCAGTCAACCATGCTCATGCTCATGCTCATAATTTTTCATACAAATTTGGCAGCTGTCCATACAAAAATGATATGTGAAAATTCAAAAATCTGTATCTTTTGAAGGAATTTTTTGATCGATTTGGTGTCTTCGGCAAAGTTGTAGGTATGGATATGGACTACACTGAAAAAAAATGATACACTGTAAAAAAAATTTGGTGTTTTTTTTATTTAACTTTTTATCACTAAAACTTGATTTGCAAAAAAACACTATTTTTAATTTTTTTTATTTTTCGAATTCGAAATCAAAAAGTACTCTAGTGAAATTTTGATAAAGTGCACCGTTTTCAAGTTAAATTCATATTCAGGTGACTTTTTTGAAAATAGTCGCAGTTTTCCATTTTTTTAAATAAGTGCACATGTTTGCACACTTTTGAAAAAAAATATTTTTGAAAAGCTGCGAAAATTCTCTATATTTTGCTTCTTGGGACTTTGTTGATACGACCTTTAGTTGCTGAGATATTGCAATGCAAATGTTTAAAAACAGGAAAATTAATGTTTTCTAAGTCTCACCCAAACAGCCCACAATTTTTTAATGTCGATATCTCAGCAAGTAATGGTCCGATTTTCAATGTTAATATATGAAACATTTGTGAAATTTTCCGATCTTTTCGAAAACAATATTTTCAAAATTTTCAAATCAAGACTAACATTTTAAAAGGGCCAAACATTAAATATTACGCCCTTTTAAAATGTTTCATACATCATTTTTGTATGGACAGCTGCCAAATTTGTATGGAAAATTTTATGGACAAACTAATCATGCAAAATGGTTTCTTTGGGCATACCTAAGGCACCAAAAAAGTTTCAGCCGGATTAAAAAATACAAAAAAAATCGAATGACCGAAATCCTAGAGAACTGCTCAATAGAAGATAAACATTTATTACCTTCAGTTTCAGTTTTTTTTCAAGCGCGAACCCAACATCTCGCCGGGAACGCTATCCAGAAAATTATATTTCTTGAATTTTGAAAACTTTCAAAACTTTTAATTTGATACAAAATTAACAAAATGGATGGTTTATAATCTATACCCTGAATCAGATTTTTTTCTTTCAACTTCCTATGAAAGTTATGTTTTTTTTGCTCCCTGATCTGGCAAATAAAATGAATTGGCATAAAAGTTCAGTGTTAAATAAATACATTTTTTAAGGTTTTTGGTTAAGACTTATCATTTTTTTTTTACAATTCAAAGACAACTCATTCTAAATGTATTTTGAACAAGTTTGTTGTGTCGAAAACTTTCTTTTACGTTCTAGATATATTTTGAAGAACACAAAGTTTGATTTTTTGATCAATCGGTTTTTTTTTATTACAGAACATTATGATAAAAAATTAAAAAGTTTTGAGATTTTTTCATTGCATTTCAATTAAATTAAAAATAATATTTTTAAAGAATAATAAACATAAACTGATTATGTTCAAAATCAATAGTCGATTTTTGTGAGGGGTTTCTATGAACTCTTATCTAAAACAAAATCATCAAATAAAAAAAAAAAAAAACTTCTTAAATATATCAAGAATGAAATTAAGAAAACATTATATAACAATCTCTTGAATCATTAGTGCCCCAACACTTCTTTCTGCATAAGTTTTATATGTCTGTTTTTTTTAACATTCCTCATCTGGTTGGGCACCCCTGCTATAATCATTTCTACGATCAATTTTCTTCTAAATTTTTTCAGGATTGACTTTAAATGACCTGAAAATTGAAGCTCAAAATATCACGTTAAGTGATTTTGACGTGAAATTATTTAATTATGGCCTGTTGCATTTTTTTAATTATTTTACTTAACTTTTGTAACATAACGTAAAATTTGGCCAAAATAGCATAACACCGCCACAGCAAGGGTGCAACTCTTGGCCATTAATCAACGCGCGAGCTCTCCAAAGTGGCCTTCCCTGCTCGTCCCGGGGGGAGGTCTGAACTGGTTTGGAACGATTCCGTTGGTGTGTGTTGACGGTGTGGACAATCGAAGGACCGAAAACAAGGGCGGAAAAATGCGATAACATTTACTTTAAAATTCAATAAATACTTCGCGACGTAATCTTCGCCCAGCCAAGCCCGCGTCGTTGGATTGTTCCTGCAGTTGGGAAACTTGGTTGGAAACTTTGTTGAAAAAAGAACAGTAATTTGCTTATTTTGTCCGAAGCTTTTATTTGTAGATTACAAGGAATATTGAAATTTCAATTGGTGAGAAGCTTATTATTAGAAGTTCTCTTCACACAAATATTTCCGAAAAATCTCCGAAAACTCATCTTCTGCTAAAAAAAGCGTTTCCACTAATATAAAATATTCCCGCGCCCGATGCACAAACTCAAAAGTGCATTTTGCACCGCAAACTCCTCTCAAAGAAACTGCACAAAAAGGCATAAATTAAAATTTGATATCTTGGGCTTTTGTGAGCGATTTAAGGCGCGCTAAACAAACAAAGAGGCAGGTAAAAGCTGTTGAATTGGTTGGATTGCGGTGCCGCTGGGCAGCAAACCCAAAAATATTATCAATTTGTGCCTTCAGGTTGCGCCAAATTTATGGTCCCATGGGAAGAGACGGCAAACCGATCCGGGCTTCGTGAGATGCCCAAGTGGGCAAAGTTTCGCGCCGTAATCAGTGAAACTTAGTCTGTGGCTGGGAATTGGAAAATGGTAGGGTTGAGGGACATTTTCTTGATAATTACAAGCATTTGTATAAACTTCGTTGATGTTTGAAGTTCAATGTATTTGGGGATTGAAAATTGATTTGACATTCTAACAACCATAAATAATGATTATCACTCTTAAAAAAATGTGATTCAACGCTCAAATTAGCAATTTTAAAATAAACGAGCAATTCTCTGAGATTTCGGACATTCTTTTTTTTTGTTTTTTTTTATGAACCGGCTGAAACTTTTTTGGTGCCTTCGGTATGCCCAAAGAAGCCATTCTGTTTGTCCATATAATTTTCCATGTACAAATTTGACAGCTGTCCATACAAAAATGATATATAAAAATTCATATATCTCTATCTTTTGAAGGAATTTTTCGATCGAATTGGTGTCTTCGGCAAAGTTGTAGGTATTCATAAGGACTACACTGAAAAAAATGATACACGGTAAAATAAATTGGTGATTTGCAATTTGACTTTTTGTCACTAAAACTTGATTTGCAAAATAAAACTATTTTTATTTTTTTTTAGATGTTTTTTAGGGAACATCAAATTCCAACTTTTCAGAACTTTCCAGAATGTGCATAAAATCTCTGACCGAGTGATGACTTTTTGAATCAATACTGATTTTTTCTTAAAATTTCTTAAATATTGATCGCAATTTTTCAACTTCATTCTCCGATGTAAAATCGAACTTGCAATCAAAAAGTACTTTAGTGAAATTTTTAGGTAACTTTTTTGAAAAAAGTCGCAGATATATTTTTTTAATTAGTGCACATTAGGGTGCCCAGAAAAAATGACCCCCAGCTCCACAAGCCGAAAACTGATCCCTAGGGTATTCTAAGCCTCTGTGCAAAATTTGAGCGAAATCGGTCAACATTAACCCATTGATACTCGGGCATGAAGTTTGTATGGGAAAAATCGTCAAAATGTATGGAGAAACGGCACAGTTTCGTAATTCTCCCTGTAGGTGGCGTTGCGAGTGTCCAAAATTTGCCAAACGTGAGATTCTTATGTGAAATTTAATGCCCAACAACTTTGTAGAAGAGTGCAAGACGATCCGAGTTAACCCCAAAAAGTTATTAGCATTTTAGTGAAGTGGTCTCCAACCGACATGGCCAAAGGGCCTAATCCGGTATTGCCACTAAGGAAAGCAAGCATAAAATTGTAATTTTGGGATATTTTTTGTCAAACAAAGAAAACAAAATCAACAAAGTATGAATTAGACTAAATCGATCCAGCTGAATCCGAATTTAAAGGTTGATAGGCGGAATTTTCAAAGAGACGCAAGACATTCAAGATGGCGGCCAAGATGGCGGCTGTATAGAAAACCCTAAACACAAAGGGTATTGCGACCTGCAATCGACTACTCAAATTTAACTAATCTTGGGGCTCTGAACACGATTAAGACCACTACAGACTTCCAAACAGACAATGTTATTCAAACCAAGATGGCGGCTGTATAGAAAACCCTAAACACAAAGGGTATTATGTGACCTGCAAACGACTACTCAAATTTAACTAATCTTGGGGCTCTGAACACGATTAAGACCACTACAGACTTCTAAACAGACAATGTTATTCAAACCAAGATGGCGGCCAAGATGGCGGCTGTATAGAAAATGCTAAACACAAAGGGTATTATGTGACCTGCAAACGACTACTCAAATTTAACTAATCTTGGGGCGCTGTACACGATTAAGACCACACACAAAAAAATATTTCCGAATGTTACATCATTTATGATGTAACACTTTTGCACGTCATTAAACATTTAAATTTAAATGCAATTTGATGTAAATTTGCAACAAATTATACGTAAAAACATGATTTTACGTGTGATTCGACCGTTTACGTCGAATCTCAAGTTTACATGAACTGAGTTCACATGTGATTCATTTTTTCCGTGTCGAGTAAATTCACATATTTTTTTCTGTGCACTACAGACTTCCAAACAGACAATGTTATTCAAACCAAGATGGCGGCTGTATAGAAAACCCTAAACACAAAGGGTATTATGTGACCTGCAAACGACTACTCAAATTTAACTAATCTTGGGGCTCTGAACACGATTAAGACCACACACTTCCAAACAGACAAGGTTATCCCTCTACAACCCAACCCCGCCTTCGATTTAAAAAATCGTCAAAAATCCATTGTTCAACAAATTTTTGATCTTTAAAAAGCATTGGAAAGAAGAGCCCTTAAATTTTAAATACTGTGTGGGTTGGAAGTACTTGATTATTGTGTGTGACTTCGTCAATGTTTTTAAAAATGTATTTTTAAAATGCTTTGGTTGTGTTTTTCACTAACATTTCCTAGACTTTAAGTAAAAAGAAGAATGCAGTATTTATTCTAGTGCCCCAGACTATGCCTCTTAACATTTATTTACAATTTAAATGATTATGGTGCCATTACAAAGCAGAAAATGTTGAAAACATGCAAAAAATAAATAAAAAAAAGTTACTGTAAGAACATGAAAAAAATTAATAGGCAAAATGTAATGATAGGAGGTGGTAGAAAAGGCGAAATACTACCTAAAACAAACATAAACTTAACAAAACAAAATTTAAATTAAAATACTTAAAACGAAACAAGAAAAAGATAAAACAAGAGAAGTGATGTTTTTCGTAGAACAAAAGTTGCTCAAAATGATAGAAAATTCTAATTTGGCTTCACAAATATTGATGAAATTATTTGAAATGAATTGTTTTTAGTTTTTTTTACTAATTTGGTATTTCAATATTTTAATGTTTTAGTATTTCAGTATTTAAGTATTTAAATATTTTAGTACACTCAATCCCCGGTGGTTGGTTACTTTTTCGATTGACACTTTTTTAGGTTTTTACCCCGTTGCACAGTGGGCGAAATGGAACCCAAAATCGGACTTAATTGAACGCGGCTGGTTCCCTGGTATGAAAAATAGTGTTTCTTATGTAAAAAAATCCGGGGAATCGATTGGTGATGGTTTCATCCACCGCACGAAACGGCAAAGGGTTCATTTTGCCCCAAATCCCAATTTTTCTACATTTTTTCTTGAAAATCGCTCTGTATTTAGAGCGGAGGCTTTATGCGGCCATCCAAAATGCACTAAACTTATGTGAAAATGTCCCAGGAATCCAGTAAAAATAACCACTTGCACCGCAAAAATCATCTAGGGTCCATTTAACCCCAATTCCGCTATAAAAGCATTTTTTGCCGTTTTCAGATGTTAGGTCAGATTTTAAAAATCTGAAAATATTTTTATCGTAAAGATCAGACAATTTTACATAAGAATGATGATTTGCACTTGATAGTTTGACACATTTATGTTGATATAGAAATTAAACTAAATAAAAAGATTTAAGAATCAGTTTTGGGCCAATTTTCCCAAACGCAGAATAAACTGCCTTTTACATAATTTTTATTTTTACCAACATAAATGTGTCAAACTATCAATTGCAAATCGTCATTCTTATGTAAAATTGTCTGATCTTTACGATAAAAATATTTTCAGAATTTTAGAATCTGACCTAACATTTGAAAACGGCAAAAAATGCTTTTATAGCGGAACTGGGGTTAAATGGACCCTAGATGATTTTTGCGGTGCAAGTGGTTATTTTTACTGGATTCCTGGGACATTTTCACATAAGTTTAGTGCATTTTAAGCCTCCGCTCTAAATACAGAGCGATTTTCAAGAAAAAATGTAGAAAAATTGGGAATTGGGGCAAAATAGACCCTTTGCCGTTTCGTGCGGTGGATGAAACCATCACCAATAGATTCCCCGGATTTTTTTACATAAGAAACACTATTTTTCATACCAGGGAACCAGCCGCGTTCAATTAAGTCCGATTTTGGGTTCCATTTCGCCCACTGTGCGTTGGTTTGACAAAGTCGAACTAAAAAGTGACGAACGGTCACTTTTTTCACGGGACTCACACATACTATCAAACAAAATGGTAGTAATTGTAAGCACTGTGTGAAGAGCGTGACAAACTAAAAAGTGACCCCTTTCGTTTGACAACAGTTGGTTTCAAATCATCGGGATTTCAGTGTGTTATAGTATTTTCGTATTTTCGTATTTTCGTATTTTCGTATTTCAGTATTTTAGTATTTTAGTATTTTAGTATTTTAGTATTTTAGTATTTTAGTATTTTAGTATTTTAGTATTTTAGTATTTTAGTATTTTAGTATTTTAGTATTTTAGTATTTTAGTATTTTAGTATTTTAGTATTTTAGTATTTTAGTATTTTAGTATTTTAGTATTTTAGTATTTTAGTATTTTAGTATTTTAGTATTTTAGTATTTTAGTATTTTAGTATTTTAGTATTTTAGTATTTTAGTATTTTAGTATTTTAGTATTTTAGTATTTTAGTATTTTAGTATTTTAGTATTTTAGTATTTTAGTATTTTAGTATTTTAGTATTTTAGTATTTTAGTATTTTAGTATTTTAGTATTTTAGTATTTTAGTATTTTAGTATTTTAGTATTTTAGTATTTTAGTATTTTAGTATTTTAGTATTTTAGTATTTTAGTATTTTAGTATTTTAGTATTTTAGTATTTTAGTATTTTAGTATTTTAGTATTTTAGTATTTTAGTATTTTAGTATTTTCGTATTTCATTATCTATAGGATTTTGTATACAGCCGCCATCTTGGCCACCATCTTAGTTTGAATAACATTGTCTGTTTGGAAGTCTGTAGTGGTCTTAATCGTGTTTAGAGCCCCAAGATTAGTTAAATTTGAGTAGTCGATTGCAGGTCGCAATACCCTTTGTGTTTAGGGTTTTCTATACAGCCGCCATCTTGGCCGCCATCTTGAATGTCTTGCGTCTCTTTGAAAATTCCGCCTATCAACCTTTAAATTCGGATTCAGCTGGATCGATTTAGTCTAATTCATACTTTGTTGATTTTGTTTTCTTTGTTTGACAAAAAATATCCCAAAATTACAATTTTATGCTTGCTTTCCTTAGTGGCAATACCGGATTAGGCCCTTTGGCCATGTCGGTTGGAGACCACTTCACTAAAATGCTAATAACTTTTTGGGGTTAACTCGGATCGTCTTGCACTCTTCTACAAAGTTGTTGGGCATTAAATTTCACATAAGAATCTCACGTTTGGCAAATTTTGGACACTCGCAACGCCACCTACAGGGAGAATTACGAAACTGTGCCGTTTCTCCATACATTTTGACGATTTTTCCCATACAAACTTCATGCCCGAGTATCAATGGGTTAATGTTGACCGATTTCGCTCAAATTTTGCACAGAGGCTTAGAATACCCTAGGGATCAGTTTTCGGCTTGTGGAGCTGGGGGTCATTTTTTCTGGGCACCCTACTCTCCATGCATCATGAATCTTGTAAATTTAAAAATGTGAAAATGCATGTTTCCCCATAGTAATTTCCATACAAATTTCATTCGCTTTGCGCCAATCGTGGAATCAACCAAACGCTCCCAAAATTTTGATAGGTTTTTTGGGACCCTAAAAGGGACCCAAAAAATGTGTTGCTGAAAAAAACAATTTTCGATTCCACCCTACCACCTCTGAAAACCGATTTTCATACAGCAGAGAAAATCGACAATGAATTAATCACACGAAATTCGAAAAGATTGCTTCGACGCCTCATCGATTTTTGTAGGGGTTATTTTGGTCAGTGAGCTTTAGGGTGACAACAATAAAAAAGGGTTCGATTCCCATGGAAAAAGCCAAATCTGTTAAGGTCGCTCTAGAACGTTAATAACTTTTCAGGATCAACTCGGATAGCTTGCACTCTTCGACAAAATTAATTTTCACACAAAATTTCCACATAACTAACACCACCTTCTGGGAAAAAAAAAATCGAAAATTTTGCCTTTCTCCATACATTTTCCATACAAACTTCAACTCTCGACAGGCACAGATGCTTAATTTAGCCTAATCGAGCAAGGGGATGTCCTACACAGTAAAAAATTGTGTAAATTTGGAAGCTGTAATTTTGGTAGGTTGAAAATTACCTCTTTTATGATGTAATTTTACCTCGATTTAGACTGAAAAAACGACATTACACCAGAATAGTGGTAAAATTACACATTTTCAGAGGTAAAATTACACATTTTTTCTGACATAAAAGATGTACCCCGTCCCAGATGTAATATTACCATGATTTTTTTTTCTGTGTAGTATTTTCCAAATTTTTGCATTTTTCTTGTCACCTTTTTGATCATGCATCTGAGGTCCATTTTTCAATATCTCGTGATGGTGGGGTGACGTGTTTTCAGTGATTTTTCGTTCGAAATTATGAAGAGAGTTTAATTTGGTGTTCAAGGGATTTTTATTTAAAATCACAACTTGGCAACGTTTACAAAATTTCCAAAAAAGAAAACATATTTTAAATAAAAAAAGAAGCCATTTTCCGTAGAAAAAAATCTTCCAAGCTCCTGAAGTTTTGAAGAGAA
Source organism: Culex quinquefasciatus (assembly GCF_015732765.1). Lineage (NCBI taxonomy): Eukaryota > Metazoa > Arthropoda > Insecta > Diptera > Culicidae > Culex > Culex quinquefasciatus. The sequence continues at coordinate 49,122,325 of NC_051863.1, read as the reverse complement.
TTGTATCCTATCGTGGTCCATACTGCTATGTTGTACACATAAAAAAAAAATTATGGTAATATTACATCTGGGAAGGGGTACATTTTTTATGTCAGAAAAAATGTGTAATTTTACCTCTGAAAATATGTAAATTTTACCACTTTTCTGGTGTAATGTCACTTTTTCAGTCTGATTTGAAGTAAAATTATATCATAAAAGAGGTAATATTCAGCCTTCCAAAATTATACCTTTTAAATTTAAACTATTTTTTACTGTGTGGCTATCTTTAAGAGCTCTTGTAGAGTTTCTGAAACTTTTTGCTACTTGAGATGTACTATTCATATTTTTTTCTGCAATTTTTTCAAATGTTTGCTTGTCTAGCATCAAATTAAAAAAAATAATAATGGACCACAGTCCACAGACCAAAATGTACATTGATGATCAAAGATTGGTAAACAAATTGATTTTTATATATTTTTTTATTTAGAAGCCCGTTCAGACGCTTGTTTGGCTTGGAAAGGGTTAACATTGATTTGTAAACATAAAATCAACCAGCAAAAACAGGCTGTGAAAAAAAAATCTTGGTTTGAATACTTCAATAATGAGCAGTTCTCTAGAATTTCGGTCATTCGATTTTTTTGTATTTTTTAATCCGACTGAAACTTTTTTGGTGCCTTCGGTATGCCCAAAGAAACCATTTTACATCATTAGTTTGTCCATATAATTTTCCATACAAATTTGGCATCTGTCCATACAAAAATGATGTATGAAAATTCAAAAATCTGTATCTTTTGAAGGAATTTTTTGATCGATTTGGTGTCTTCGGCAAAGTTGTAGGTATGGGTACGGACTACACTGGAAAAAAATGATACACGGTAAAAAAAAATTGGTGATTTTTTATTTAACTTTTTATCACTAAAACTTGATTTACAAAAAAACACTATTTTTATTTTTTTTTATTTTTTTATATGTTTTAGAGGACATAAAATGCCAACTTTTCAGAAATTTCCAGGTTGTGCAAAAAATCATTGACCGAGTTATGATTTTTTTAATCAATACTGATTTTTTCAAAAAATCAAAATTTTGGTCGCAAAAATTTTTCAACTTCATTTTTCGATGTTTGAATTTGCAATCAAAAAGTACTTTAGTGAAATTTTGATAAAGTGCACCGTTTTCAAGTTATAGCCATTTTTATGTAACTTTTTTCAAAATAGTCGCAGTTTTTCATTTTTAAAAATAAGTGCACATGTTTGCCCACTTTTGAAAAAAATATTTTTGAAAAGCTGAGAAAATTCTCTATATTTTGCTTCTTCGGACTTTGTTGATACGACCTTTAGTTGCTGAGATATTGCAATGCAAAGGTTTAAAAACAGGAAAATTGATGTTTTCTAAGTCTCACACAAACAGCCCAACATTTTTCAATGTCGATATCTCAGCAACTAATGGTCCGATTTTCAATGTTAAAATATGAAACATATGTGAAATTTTTTCGATCTTTTCGAAAAAAATATTTTCAAAATTTTGAAATCAAGACAAACATTTTAAAAGGGCGTAATATTGAATGTTTGGCCCTTTTGAAATGTTAGTCTTGATTTCAAAATTTTTAAAATATTGTTTTCGAAAAGATCGAAAAATTTCACATATGTTTCATATTTTAACATTGAAAATCGGACCATTAGTTGCTGAGATATCGACATTGAAAAATGTTGGGCTGTTTGTGTGAGACTTAGAAAACATCAAATTTCCTGTTTTTAAACCATTGCATGGCAATATCTCAGCAACTAAGGGTCGTAGCAACAAAATTCATATAAGCAAAATGTAGAGAATTTTCTCAGCTTTTCAAAAATATTTTTTTCAAAAGTTGGCAAACATGTGCACTTATTTTTAAAAATGAAAAACTGCGACTATTTTGAAAAAAGTTACATAAAAATGGCTATAACTTGAAAACGGTGCACTTTATCAAAATTTCACTAAAGTACTTTTTGATTGCAAATTCAATTTTACATCGAAAAATGAAGTTGAAAAATTTTTGCGACCAAAATTTCGATTTTTTGAAAAAATCAGTATTCGCATTCGCATTCGCATTCGCATGGAGATGGTGATCTTAGCGGGTTGCAGACTGGATTTCTTCATGTATATGTGATGATTGTCCAGCCCAGGTTGCTTAGAAAATGATTAAAGGGAATTAAAACCAATTCTACCCGAACAGGACAGGCAGCACCATGAAAGCCATCCATTGCCGGCCGCTCCCATCTCCACCATTCACCGGGAGAGGAAAAAGGATTCGGAGCACGGGAAATGTTGATGCTTGACTTACTTAGAAAAAGGTAGCGAAACCGCAGGCTCTTTTTCCCAACCCTATTGTGGAACTCGACCAAATTGACCGTTTGACCAAATTTGATCGAATTTAAACAACAGGGCTGCGTAAGCGTCGCGTGGAGTTGGTATTTGTGTAGGGTAAAGGTCTGGGAGTCGCTCTAAGCAAGCGATACGACCATTGGCATAAATGAGTTTAGATGGTGTGACATTAATCTCAAGGCAAGCAATCGGATGCTGCTGTCGAGACACTTCCCGTTTATTTATTTGTCATATGTTAGAACTTTTATGTAGTGTTATATTATTCTCAAGGCAATAAAAAAGATGCTGCTGTTGAGACAGTTTTTTTTTTTAAATTTAAGTTTTTGGTATTTTAAAGCTTATCCCGACGCGAATATTTAGTTAAGATCAAATCTTAGGCAGCCGGCTGCGGAAAGATAGGATCCTTGTTCAATATAATTATTTCTACTCCTGACTCTTTTGGCCACCGGGAAATTAATGTGAATATTTATTTTACTATACAAAAACCAAGAAAAATATTATAAATGACGGGAAAATATTCCAGCAAAGGGCCGTTTTTCTATGCTTATCGCGCTTATCGTGAAACAAGTTTCATAATTTTACCACGGAAATAATATTTGAAATGAACTTTTATGGAGAAAAAAACCTTAAATTATACACATATTCTTCAATGAGCCGGAACAAGGAGATCTTTTAAACTATTGTATGTTGAGAAAAGTTAACAAAATAAAATAACAGCATTTTAAATTAGTTAACCTCCTTACAAATTAAAATGCATGTCACTAGTTAGCTTACTATTCCAGAAAAATCATTTAAAGTATATCGTTAGGAGCATTCAAATCTTTGACAACACTGTCAAAAAAATTATCTAGATCAGTTGTGCCGGCTCAAACCCTTTCTCGCACACACTCACGCCTCCTCATACACACTTTCAAACTCTCATTTCTCAGAAGAATTCCTATTGGAATTGGCTCACCCGATTTTGCTCCCCGTTAATTCTGCTGTTGGCCCGAAGGAAAGTTCCATGAAATCTTTCACTGCAGCCAGATAAATCTTTCCTTCGAGCGCACCTCCTCTCGCCAAACAACGGAGATTTCAAGCAAACCACAATGGAGCTCAGCCAATCACACAGACACACATCCAGAATGAACTCGATCGACAGATTCTATTTCACTTTCAGCATTTTTCGCCAATCCAACCGACCAATGAGTCACTTTTTCAAATTGATTTTTTTGCTGTTATTAATCTACATTAAGTTTTTTTTTTCTAACTTCGGCTTTGAATTTCACTCGCGACAAATCAATTAAATTGCTGTTTGTAAACTATGCCACCTCAAGAAAAACAATCATTTTGGCACCACTGACTCGCATACGAGTTGCATAGAAACTTTCATACAACCACGCTGCGGAACGATGAAAACTGAAACCACCCAAAGCAACCTGTCAAGATGTCGCGCAAATCAAACCAGAACGAAAATAACACAAAACAAATTATCACAAAACTACAGTTTTTCCTCAAATTTCGAAGAAACTCCATGTTTCTCGTGTGAAGCCAGGTCACCCGTCTCGAATTAACCACTTTTGCCACAGCCTTCGATAAAATTTCACAGCTAAAATGCTAATTTAAAAACGCGCGACGGAGTACACAACCGGGCTGGATCAGAGCTGCCAGCAATCAGTATTGATTAAAAAAATCATAACTCGGTCAATGATTTTTTGCACAACCTGGAAATTTCTGAAAAGTTGGCATTTTATGTCCTCTAAAACATATCAAAAAATAAAAAAAAATAAAAATAGTGTTTTTTTGTAAATCAAGTTTTAGTGATAAAAAGTTAAATAAAAAAAATCAAAAAAATTTTTTTACCGTGTATCATTTTTTTCCAGTGTAGTCCGTATCCATACCTACAACTTTGCCGAAGACACCAAATCGATCAAAAAATTCCTTCAAAAGATACAGATTTTTGAATTTTCATACATCATTTTTGTATGGACAGCTGCCAAATTTGTATGGAAAATTATATGGACAAACTAATGATGCAAAATGGCTTTTTTGGGCATACCGAAAGCACCAAAAAAGTTTCAGTTGGATTAAAAAATACAAAAAATAAAATTGAAGAAAAAAGACCGATTTCGTAGAGAATTGCTCTAATACAACCTTCAACCCTACCCGTGCTGATGATGTGCGCTCACCTAACGCGGTATCACTTTCACGGCTGATGGTGCTGCTGCTGCTGTCCAGCTTATTTAGAATCTACGGTTTGCATTTTGATTTCTGACTTGCTGGCTCAAGTTCATCGCAAGATGCCTCCAAGGACCAAATTAATTGCCCCTTTTGGTTGGTTTCACCCTTTTTCGATTTTTTTTATTCATGAAGAATCACACGAAAGAAAAACAAAAAAGTTGCGTTCGCGTAGGAATCAATGCGAAACTTAAATTTTGAATGCAAGCAAAAAAAGTATCAATTTTTGCAATGCTTTATCGGAGGGGAAAAATCTTGAAAAATGACTTCCCGAAAAAAAAAATCCCAAAAAGAGTGAAAAAACAACAACTATTCAGCAGAAAAAGCCATCTTCATAAAAGGGTTCTCCCTTTTTTTGTTTTGATTGCCCTTGGTAAGGACCCTGGCAGAGAGGATCGTAAAAGTGAAAAAAATCGAACGCCAAAGTAACAGCTCAATATAGGGCGATTAAACAAACATTACAAGCCCCCTTTTGGAATGAATGTTGGTTTGGATGGTCTGGAGCCTCGTTTTTTTTTCTGGGTCAAACCCACACCGAACTTGCACTGGCGAAAAGCTTCGTTTGCACTCTTCGATTCGATTGCGAACGGTGATGTTCTGCGAGCAGATCAGTTTTGGCAAGTAATGGGTAGGGATGCTTGAATAGTTAAGTTGACTTTATTTCAAATTAGCAAACAATTTGATGATCTGGTGACTTTATCTTAAGTTATTTTGGCTTTGGTAATATGTTTAGTACTTATTAGAAGCTGAATTACTGAAGAGTTATCATTTCAATCCGTCAAACTGAAGAAAAATCCTTATTTTTTTTCTTTTCCATAAAAAACTGAAAATCCCTACTTGTAAGACCAACTTGCGCCAGTCCAACCAGCCAGGGCGTTGTTAAGGGTCCCATCATTTAGCAGGTCCATCTCTCTCTCTCTCGTAACAGCCACGCCACCTTGGGGATCGTCCAACTTGGCCGAGGCCTCGCCTCGTAATCGTAAATTCCATTGACGGCTGGGTGGTTCTTCACCATAAATCGTCGTCCTTCCAGTGCGGCTGCTGCTGTGGCCAGATCCAGGATCTCCCCAATCATTGGCCGCGGACTCTGTACGACCGGTGCTGCTATCTCCAACTTCAATTAAAAGCACCTCAACGGCGGCTTTTTACACGGGTTTTTTTGAGGTTATGTTCTCGTTTGGGCGATTTGGGTTCGTTTTTTCAGAGGTGAAATCCTCAACTGAAGACTGCATCTGTGAATGAAATATGTTTGGCGAGTTTTTTGGTCTGGTTTCAAATTTTCAGTTTCACCTTTTAGTCCCGCAATGTTTGGTTAGGTACTTTGGCGAAGGCTTGGTGCAAGAAGGCTCGCGAAATTATTTATGGCTTTTATTGAATCTTACGTCCATTTGATTTTTTATCATTTCAATTTGAAAACTCCCTCGTTTTGGAGTTTCGTTGGCGTGGCCTCGGGCGCTTTTTGGACGGTGAGATTCTTGGTGGGGAAGTTTTGGTGTTGGTTGACCAAAGTAAATCCTTTACCGACATCGGACAGATTGGTCGAATACTGAAATGGAAATAAAAGAAAAAAAAAAAACATATTTAAAGACCTCACTGGGGAATAAAATAATTTTATAAATTAGAAACATTTCGATGATACAAAAATACAATGACAAAGTGTTTATAAATAGAGCGAAAAACATGTCAAAAACTATTGGTTTCGAAAAAGATGGAATTTTTTATGTTATTTTATTACTATTTATAATTTAATCATTTTATACGAGTCCATTTATTTAGCGAGTCTTTTATTTTTTGTGTCTTTTATTGGCCATAATGGCCATTACATCTAAGAATGTTATCAAATTTTAAGTCAGAAAAAATGTTGCACGAATCCTACTCGATACTAAGTGGCAAGGAAGGATTGAAAATTGTTTAGTGTTTTGTGTCCATATTGAAATTGTAGTCAAAATTGCCCCAGGTGCCAATAATTTGTATTTAGGAATTTAATTTTAAACTAATCTAGTTCATTACAAAATGCACGATGTATGACTGCACAATGAGTTTGTGCTGAAAAAGCAATTGAAAAGCTGTTTTAATTATGAGCAGTTCTCTCAGATTTCGGTCATTCGATTTTTTTGTATTTTTTTATCCGACTAAAACTTTTTTGGTGCCTACGGTATGCCCAAAGAAGCCATTTTGCATCATTAGTTTGTCCATATAATTTTCCATACAACTTTGGCAGCTGTCCATACAAAAATGATGAATGAAAATTCAAAAATCTGTATCTTTTGAAGGAATTTTTTGATCGATTTAGTGTCTTCGGCAAAGTTGTAGGTGGACTGCACTGAAAAAAAAGATACACAGTAAAAAAAAGGACACCAAATGCCAAATTTTCTGAAATTTCCAGAATGGGCAAAAAATCTTTGACTGAGTTATGATTTTTTAATCAATACTGATTTTTTCAAAAAATCGAAATACTGGTCGCAAAAATTTTTCAAATTCATTTTTCGATGTAAAATCAAATTTGCAATCAAAAAGTACTTTAGTGAAATTTTAATAAAGTGCACCGTTTTAAAGTTACATCCATTTTTAGGCAACTTTTTTGAAAATAGTCGCAGTTTTTCATTTTTTTTTAAATTAGTGCACATGTTTGCCCACTCTTGAAAAAAATATTTTTGAAAAGCTGAGAAAAATCTCTATATTGTGCTTTTTTGAACTTAAAAAGTGGCATTACCGCGAAAAAGTGGTAAATTTATACATTTTTAAATGAAAAATTACACATTTTTCTGAAATAACAGATGTACTCTTTCCCAGATGTAATATTACCATGATTGATTTTACTGTATGGGGACTGGTTTACTCTGGGAAACTCTGGGAGATTTACTGTAGAAATAAATTTGACTGATTTTTTGTTTGTAGGATTTCATAAAATCGATAATAACAGTAGAATTTTGCTTTTTCTGTGTTTTTTAATTCAGATAAATGCAACGTATCAAATGCTTTATCGTATAAATTTTGCTGAATTTTATTTAAAAATTTGCTAATTTCTAAGCCTGCTGAATTTAATCTTATCTATTTTTATTTCGATTGTACAGTCCAGGATCGATTATCCGAAGATTTGTACGGGACTTCATATAATCGAAACACGAAGCATTTTTTTTCGTTTTTTTTTTCTTTGTAAATCAAATCTGAGTTCTGTGACCTCATTTCAGTCAAATTTTGATAGTTGATTGCCTTTTAAATAATGAAATGCATTTTTTTATGTTGTTTTAATAGTTGATTGCCTTTTAAATAATACAATGTATTTTTTTATGTTTCGTCACCGCCATATTGGCCGCCATCTTAGCATAGTTTAGGGATAATTCTTAAGCTTGACAATAAAAAAAAAGGACATCGATTTTTTTTGTGATTACATTAGGCTGGTACAAATATTTTTAAAAGTTTTTGTCACCCCCCCCTTCAAAATTGGCCCGAAAAATCAGGGGGCAAAAAAAATATTTTTACAATAAACTTCAAAATTTCAATGAAAATTCAAGTGCAACCAGCTGAAATCAAATTAAAATACATTCTCCTGCGTTTAAAATCATTTTTAGCATGTTTGGGTTTATTAAAAAATCTTAAGGTTTTTTGAAAATTTTCGATGCAAAATCTTTTTTTTCGATAAAATTTTTGTTTTTGTCAGATCTTAGATTTTTTGAAAACTAATGATTGCAAAACAACTTAACTAGTGTAAAATGCATTTTAAAACACTTTTTTCATTTAAGTGTGAAGACTATGGCTTGTTATTTAAATTTTTATATTTTTTTATTTTTTTGCCCCCCCCCTTGACCTCGGCCAGGGCCGAGGGACAAAAACTTTTTTAAATATTTGCATCGGCCTTATCCGAAGTGAAATTTTTCTGAGGCCTTCGGATAATCGAGTCTGGACTGAAAGAACATTCATGGATTCGAATAACATTTTGCTGATTTGGCGACGGATTCAATTTCTGTGTCATTAGAGAAAAGAAAGAAATTATGCTTACAGGTGAGCAATTCTCTCTAAAATCGGTAGATTTTGTTCATTTTTATGTTTCTGTATTTTAATAATTAAATCAAACTTTGCACTATTTGTGCTCAAAATTTTGTGTCTCTGGTTCACCCATACAAGTCTCAAATTAAATCTGGCAGCTGTCCGTACAAAAAATGGTACTTTTAAATGGTATTTATAAATATTACAAAATCTGTATCCTTTGCAAAACATTTTCTGATCGATTTCGTGCCTTCGGCGAAGTAGTAGGAATTGATGAAATTTACTTTCTTACACCAAAAATAATTTTCGCAAAACCCGTATATTTTAATTTTCGGTTTTTTTTTACTTCTTACAAACCCGCAACTTTTCAATGAAAATCGAATTTGCGCAACAGCAGGAGTTATTTTGAACATTTAGCCCTTTCAAAATAATAGTCTTGATTCCAAAATGTTCATAATATTTCTGTTCGACCTTTCCAACGAGTCCAAAACATTGAAGATCTGGCAGCCCTGTCTCGAGATTTATCCACTTAAGTGATATTGATGTACTTTTTGCAAGCCGGATCTCACTTAAATGTATGTAAACTATGTCCGGATCCACCATCCGACCCATCGTTGGTTAGGTTATCAATAGACCTTTCCAAAGAGTCCAACACATTGAAGATCTGGCTACCCTGTCTCGAGATATGGCCACTTAAGTGATATTTATGTACGTTTTTATTCCGGATCTAAGAAATAGATGAAATTTGTGTACAGCCATAGTAGGGTGTCATCCATAAAGTATGTCACGCTCAAGGGGGAGGGGGTCTGAGCAAGTGTGACATTGCGTGTTATAAGTATAGGAAAAGCGTGACAAAGGGGGTAGGGGGGGGGGGGTAAATTTTGGCTGATTTTAGCGTGACGTACTTTATGGATGAAGCCTAGGTAATGAGTGAGGATGGCTCCAACCACATAGGTGGATTTAGTTTGTTTTTTTTAAGCATTGAAAATTTGACAAAAAAATAATTTAAAAAAATTTCAATAATATGGATTTTGGAAACAATTTTTTTGTAAAATAAAAAAATAAATTTGAAATCGTTTTTTTTTTGGTTTATTTGAGCACTTTATGGAAAGTTAAAATATGATCATAAATTATTCTAGCGATAAATTATCAGCTGACATATTTCCAACTCCTAAGTATGGCACTGACATTGATTTTATAAAATTAAATTGTAACTAAGTTATATTATTAAATCGATCAGAAATATCCGATTTAAAAATATGTAAAAAAATAAAAAAAAAACAAATTGACTAACGAATTGAAAAAAAATGTCTACTGCTTTATAAAACCACATTTTCTCCGAAGTCCTTTAAGTTCTCAATTTGAAATGGAGTGGCCATTACAAAAACGAGTAGAATACTGTCTTTGAGTGCAATCCGTGCAAGCATCCTCTGCAGGTCACGTGGCACTTTTTGCTTTCCGGCTGGAAATTAATTTATCAATCCGCGCTAATTGAGCACAACAAAGAGTACGAACGAACGCTAAACCCGTATAATCCGGACAAGATTTCCGGTGGATCCGTCTTTGTGGAGTTCTGTAGACTAGTATGAAGTGCATTTTTTTTGTTTTTTTTAACTACTGTTTTTTATTTATTTATTTTTCGAGGGGATTTTTTTAATTTTTTTGTTTTTATCAATTTCAAGCATTTTCTTAGAAAATGTGCCACAATTTTCAAATTTCAATCTTTTATTTCTTCTAAAACAAGTGTGTATTGTTGTTAACAGTCAAATGCGAACTTCATCCGGCTATGACGAAACAAACATCAAAGTTGAAGAACAAACACCTCAGCAGCTCAAAACAGAAAAAAAGTGCAATATTTGCAATGCATCATCCTTTGGGTGGAGTTGTTGTTTGCTCAGCATCTGGCTCGCCGAGAGGTAGACCCCGTATGTGAATTAAGACGGATTGAGCAAAAAACGATTCATTAGCATTTTTGGGTATACATTTCAGCGAATCTGCTACTGTTTGATGATTGAGCTTTTTTTTTTTTCGTTGAAGGCAGGAAAATATTTGCTGAAGCTTCTTTCGAGCTTTAAATAGTATTTTTTTTAGAATTTAATAGACTTTGGTCAAAAATTAGGTATTTCACCCAACAAATCCAATTTCAGAGCAGGCTCTCACCAAAAACGCACGCAAATATAGCTCGGATCAGACCCTTGTTTAGGGGGTCTCCCCCTTAAGCTTTTACGGTTCCATCTTTATGGTCACTTAACCCGGCTTGGTTCATCGTTTTTGTTTCGCCAGTGGTTTCATCTCACCAGAACGGCTGGAGCCTGGAGCGTGGACCACAATATTTTCGCACTTTTATGCTACATTTTCCCAAATACCTCCTCCTGCCGCTCCAGAGTGAGGTCAATCTATCTAGGTCCAGTTCTGCGGACCACCCACGCACCAACGCCACACACTCGATTTCTTTTTTTTATGGTGGGACCGGTCGACTTTTATGGCTTGGCCAGGTCAGGGGCTTCGGCCATGAACTGCTGACCAGAACTCCGATTGGGTCTCTGTTGCTCGATTGTGGGAAAGCTCGAACAGGAACTGCTCGGGTGTCACGGAGGCGAATAATTGGTCCTTTTAGGGTTTAAGTAACTTTACTTGTAGATTGTTCTGGTTGGAATAGTTTGACGTTGGTGACAATTTGAGTCGTCACAAACTAATGTTTGAAAAGGTACACCAACGTTTGACGAAGAAAATCCATTTGAGGGTTAGATATAACAAATCATAATCATTTTGTGCATTTTTTGCTGGTTTCAGGAGAACAAGGCTCATGACTCTTGAGATTAAGTCGAGTGGTTGTATTATTATTATTTTTTTTTTTTGCAGAAGCTATTCTCCCTGAAATAGCTGCCAAGCTGAGAAATGATTCATCAAAGCCAATATAACTAAATTAAATATATGTTAAACACGCTGTAGTTCCTCGGTGCCCGGTGGCCATAACCGGGACAAACACCGGAGCCATGTTCAATCAAGAGCACTTCTGGAGAGCTGGATCCCAGAAAGCACGTCAAACGTTGCGTTGGTTGTCCCAAGGAAAGGACAACTCTGGCTTTGATGGTGGTGAAACGACAACAGTCCGCCATCGGGGGGATTAACTTGATGGACGAGAGGGACACTTACCGGAGCGATGTCTTCCACTTAATGTCCACCACTTGGTTAGAGAAGTCAGTTGGATGATACAAATATCCGATCAAGGTGAACATGGCGCTTAGGATGTATATGTACTTTAGGGTGCCTGGAAAAAATGGTCCCCAGCTTTACATGCGGAAAACGAGGTTTTGGGTTATTTTAAGGATCTGTGCCAATTTTGAGCGAAATTGGTTTAGTTTAACCTGTTATCGAGCATGAAAGTAGTGAAAAAATGTTTTTCAAACAAAAATAACTTTTTCAAAACCAAATTCTGGATCAAGTTCTAGCTTTGGTATATTCGACAAAGTTGTAGAGCATTAAACATTCTCTTTTTTGAGAATATTTGGATGGAAGTAGCGCACCCGGCAGTCAAACCCGTGAGACATTTGGGTTTATTTTACGATTTTTTTCCAGACAAACTTCACCTTCCAGTATCAATGGGTTAATGTACACCAATTTTGCTCATGTTTGGCCCAGAGTCTTTAAAAAAGCTTTTGCTCATGTTTGGCACAGAGTCCTAAAATAGCTCAAGGAACAAAATTCAGCTTGTAGAGCAAGGCTTTGAAAAAAAGTAAAAAGTTATATTCTGAGCACCCTAATGTACACATAAAAAAAAAAGAAAAAAAAACATGCTCGACAACTACATCTTTCTCACAAAGTCGATGCTTATATTTTTTTAAAGAATTTTCCTCAACTCTGGTCGAACGACATAAGGTAGATAGGACAAAAGGTTGAATGCCGATCGAAAGACAAAATGTCGAAAAGGAATCATATTGGTTAGTTCAAAATAAGCTGCTCTTCTTTGTTTTAGAAGTATTTTTTTATTTTTCCAATATTTCATTACCTGTTTTTTTTTAAATTTATTTTTTCTATGATTTTTTAAAAGATAATTGTTTTTATGATTTTTTTTTTGCAATTCTTGTTTCAATTATGATTTGTTAGTTTTCCAAACTTTTACACATGAGCAGTTCTTTCAATAGCTTAAAGCAAAAACTAAATTCAAACTTATTTTTAAGAAATATAAAAAAATCTCGTCCATCAGGTGTTATTTTGGATGTTTGTCCCTTTAAAAATGTTAGTCTTGATCATTTTTTTTAAATATTGTTTTAGAAAAGATCGGGAAATTTCACGAATGTATCATATTTTAACATTGAAAATAGGACCATTAGTTGCTGAGATATCGACATTGTAAAATGGAGGATTGTTTGGGTGAGACTTAAAAAAAACTCTAATTTTCCTGTTTCTTTTTATTTAAGCCGCTTTATCTCAGTAACCAAAGGTCCAAACTTCAATTTCTCTTAGACAATTTTATAGCAAATTTTCTGAACCTTTAAAAAAAATATTTTCAGAAATGGTCACTCATGGTCACTATATTTAAAAATCGAAAAACTGCAAATATTACGCTGAAATCCAACTTTCGGTTGCTAAATCTTCAAAATGAAGCCTTTTAAAAAATTGTAAAGCACTTTTCGATTATAACTAAAATGTTAAATAAAAAAATTTGTCAAAAAAAATATGTATGAAATTTCCTTTTTTTTTGACACAGAAATACTTCTTTGGTCATTGGGAAGGCTTCAACAAAGTTTAAGCTAAATAAAAAAATACAAATAAAATCCATTCCCGGTTTTGGTAGAGAATTGCTCATGGAGACATTCACAAAAGACGTTATCTAAAATTTTCTTATAAGAGGACTATACAAATTTAAAATATTTTCTCATGAAAAATGAGCCCTCAAAAAGATATCTATCTAAATTCTTGAAAAAATTCTGATTGGACAGATGGTTGCTGAGCATCACCTTTTCAAAAATGAATTTAGAAAAAAGTGAATTTTCTCAGCGTCAGATAATAAGTTCTTTTTCTCTCAAGGTCATAGAGAACTTGATAGAGAAGTGTGAATATAGTGAAGAACTGTAAAAAGCTAGTGCTTTAGTTCAAAAAGCATAATGAAATACTTTTAAAAATTAAAATAAAAACATTTAAATTTCATTATCATTCTCATTTTCCTTATTAAATATTTGGAGTAAAACAAAACAAAACAGTAATTGACTATACCTATTGGTCACCCTTGCATCCATTTATCGCAGTCAAGTCATCTTTTCTAAACACGAATACAGACATCGTTGGGGTTAATGTAGCAACTAACCAAACAATATAAAAGTTCACATCCCTCTCTCTCTGTCTCTCTCCCGACAGTGCTGCCATCTCGATTAGTTTGGCTATCTTTGGCAGTACCTCCACTCGCAATGACGGTTTGTTTTCACGTCCGGTTGTCACCAATTGTGTGTGTGTTTGTCTCATTTAGCTGCTGAATTTATTTGCTCCCAAGCAATAAAGGTCCTCCAGACCGGTATGTAGTCTGCCGATGAACCCCGCCCACGCACTAAGGATTACGATCGGAACTCTTACCTTCTGGGGGCCTGATGGCCGCGCAAATCGATCCGGCAACCGGTTTGATCCGGTAATGTGCCGGACCAAGTGAGATTACTGTTGACATTGCTAATCGCTGTAGAATTCAAGGCAGCTGTTAAGATTGAAATCTCTTAACTAGATTTTTTTTTCAAGTTTTAATTATCTGTAGTTTTCTAAACCCAACCTCAAAATATGACGGTGTTCGTCATCGTCCCTGTCGTGGTCGTTATGTCAATTCGCTCTGCCCGAAGATCTTTGCGACCCCTCGTTAGCATCGTTAACCGATCGTAAATTAGCAATAAACATCTAGAGCGCGTTGGGCGTCATTAGTTGTCGCATCGCGCGCGGCTCGGCATGAAAATGTGAAAATCTTTTGCACGTGTCTTTGATTAACCCTTTTTGCCGCGCAACGAGAAAGAGAGCGGACATGTGAGCGCGTTCCTCGAAGAATGATTCCAGGTCAATTTAGGAAGCTGGTTTGCCGTCAGCGGAAAATTATGGCTCGATGCTCGTTCCAGACAGTTTAATGGGGAAAATGTGTGGGATGTGAAGGGGGAAATTATGCTCATTAAAATCATAATTTTGTTGCTTGATTTTGCCTGAAAGTTATGTTATGTGTGATCTAAGAAGTTCTAGGTATTTTTTCGGGTATGCGCAATTGAAACTTTGTTGACGTTTTTGCAAATTGACTTTCCTTTGTATTTTTTTATTTGAATGAAACTTTGTCCATGCATTTCTTCTCTAACTACAAAGTTCAATAAAAAAAAACAAAAACAAAAACAAAAACAAAAACAAAAACAAAAACAAAAACAAAAACAAAAACAAAAACAAAAACAAAAACAAAAACAAAAACAAAAACAAAAACAAAAACAAAAACAAAAACAAAAACAAAAACAAAAACAAAAACAAAAACAAAAACAAAAACAAAAACAAAACAAAACAAAAACAAAAACAAAAACAAAAACAAAAACAAACAAAAACAAAAACAAAACAAAAAAAAAACAAAAACAAAAACAAAACAAAAAAAAAACAAAACAAAAACAAAAACAAAACAAAAACAAAAACAAAAACAAAAACAAAAACAAAAACAAAAAAAAAAACAAAAAAACAAAACAAAAACAAAAACAAAAACAAAAACAAAAACAAAACAAAAACAAAAACAAAAACAAAAACAAAAACAAAAACAAAAACAAAAACAAAAACAAAACAAAAACAAAAACAAAAACAAAAACAAAAACAAAAACAAAAACAAAAACAAAAACAAAAACAAAAACAAAACAAAAACAAAAACAAAAACAAAACAAAAACAAAAACAAAAACAAAAACAAAAACAAAAACAAAAACAAAACAAAAACAAAAACAAAAACAAAAACAAAAACAAAAACAAAAACAAAAACAAAACAAAAACAAAAACAAAAACAAAAACAAAAACAAAAACAAAAACAAAAACAAAACAAAAACAAAACAAAAACAAAAACAAAAACAAAAACAAAAACAAAAACAAAAACAAAAACAAAAACAAAAACAAAAACAAAAACAAAAACAAAAACAAAAACAAAAACAAAAACAAAAACAAAAACAAAAACAAAAACAAAAACAAAAACAAAACAAAAAAACAAAACAAAAACAAAAACAAAAACAAAAACAAAAACAAAAACAAAAACAAAAACAAAAAAACAAAAACAAAAACAAAAACAAAAACAAAAACAAAAACAAAAACAAAAACAAAAACAAAAACAAAAACAAAAACAAAAACAAAAACAAAAACAAAAACAAAAACAAAAACAAAACCAAAACAAGATTCAAACCCAACAAAGAATCAATGGTTATCAGAACTTCACCGATTCAAAGATGTTATGAAACGTGGAAGACTCGCAGTACAACTGCAATCGCATCTACGGTACTGTTGTTAGTCATAATAAATGAAGTACAAATCGCTGTAAAACACAAACATCATCCACGTTGGTTTTCAATTCCCATTAAATCATGCAATCCTCTGCAACAAAAACAAAAACAACAGCACTGAAATGAGCTTCGCAGCCGGGGAGTCACCTCATAATTCATCGTCACATTCCACGGCAAAGTGACATCAATAACTACCGGTGTGCGCGCTCTCGGTACCCGATGGAATCTCAATTATTCCCTGATGCGCGATCGGTAGAAGCTGCCGAGGGTGAGGAGCTTGAGAACGGCACGGGGAAAAAATCTCACAGCAGGTGTCCTTCCGAGCGTTCTCATGACGATGCTTTCTCGGATAGGGGTGTGTATGGGGTAAAACGGGACAACAGTAAAATTTATAGGTTTATTAGTTTTTTTTTTAAAGATTTCAATGACAATGATTTTATTTCCAAAATAAATAAATTTGAAGATGTTTTGAATAGTAAAGGCTTAAAATATTTATTTATTTTCAAAATGAATTGACTTTTTTTGCCCAATTTCCTCAAATCGATAAAACCGGGATGCTGCATATTAATTGAAGCCACGTGAGTTCCTTTCGCGGACCTATATCTGGATGCGATTCTGTTGCTGTACCGGTACCCTAATGAGTGCCAATCAATCAGTGCAACGATGGCAGAACACCACAAGGACAATTAAGCTGGCGGGCCACCACCGCTGTTGGTCTCGACCATAAATAATACTTTGGTGGAAGCTGTCTCAGATGCAATTGGTTCTCTAGGTAAAAACAAACCCTGGTGGCTTCTGCAAAATGAGCTTTAAGAGAAGATTTATGTTCTTTCAATTTGAAGTACATTCACCGGCAAAACTCTGTTGAGAAGCTGCAATATCAATCGAACTTACTATTAAAGCAATTCCAGCACAGAAGAGTCTTTTTTTTTCATTTAGAACACAATTTTTCATTTTAAAATTTCGTGTTTTTTAAAGAGTGTATCGTCACCTGGGGTGAATCGGGACTGCAGTCTGAATAGGGACAGCATGTTTTGGAGCACTTTAAAGCTTCAAATTTGGCAATGAATGAACACATTTTGTTGCTCTGAATTTGATCTAACCGAAACCACTTCAAAAAAGCAAAATATTAGGCTGCAACATTGCTAAAACTGCTGTCCCCATGACGGCCCCAGATGACGGTAACACTGTTCTACAAAAATACTACTAAACTTTGTTTTTTCGTAAAATCGCGATTACTCGTGATGATTACAAGCAAAACCCTTATGTTTATACATCAAAACTTTTGTAATTGTCTGCTCTACGACTTTGTACAACATTATTGTACTCTAAAAACTAACCCAAGAAAGTCAGAGAAAAAAGGAAATTTTAAAATGATTTTTTTTTGTTCCAATTGAAAATATGACCCTTCTGGGTTATTGCATATTCGAAAAGTACATTTAATTGGAACATTCCCAAAACATGAGGAAATTAAAAAAAATACTTTTGAGCATTTACAAGATAGGTTCACAATTCATAGAGTGTGAAAACTCACATAAATTCTTTTTGAAAAATTTGTTATTAATTTTGAGAAAGAGAACAAAACATTTCAGAGCTTTTGTCAATTAAATTTTTTTAGAATTCACAAAAACAGATATAAGAAAAACCTTTTTATAATTGCAAAAATGCAAAAGCCAACAAAAAAAAACAATTAAAATAGTAGTTTATGAAAAAAGTTGCAAAAAGAAGTTTTTTTCAGCATGAGTCATACATTTATCCAACGAGGTTCACCGAGTTGCATAAATACGACAAGTGCTGAAAAAATCAAGTTTTGCAACGAGTTCCGTACATTTTTTTTGCAATTCCGTCGTGAAACTACTTACTTTTCCTGTCATTCTTGAACGACGAAATAGCCTACTTTTCTGTACAAAAAATAACAGAATCGAATAGCAACACTTTTCAAAATAAATGCTGAAAAGTTCTACTTTTCAGCACTGAAATGGGTGCTGAAAAGTTGAACTTTTCAGCACTTGTTTCGAAAAGTAACACCTTTCAACAAAATTTTTGATTTAAACGATTTATTGACAAAATACATGAAAATTCGACTTAAAATTTCACTCAATGGGTCTTTTTCGAAATTGCAATAAATGTTGTATGGAACTCGTTGTAAAACTTGATTTTTTCAGCACTCGTCGTATTTATCCAACTCGGTGAACCTCGTTGAATAAATGTACGACTCGTGCTGAAAAAATCCTCTTTTTGCAACTTGTTGCATAAACTACTATTTTGCAATTCCGAAAAACACCTTTTGAATGTAATTGTAAGTGAAATGTCCATGTATTAAGTCAATCCACCGTTTAAATCAAAACAATGTTGAAAAGTATTTCCTTTCCAAAGAAGTGCTGAAAAGTTCAACTTTTCAGCACCCATTATAGTGCTGAAAAGTAGAACTTTAAAGCATTTATTTTGAAATGTGTTTCCGTCGTGAAACTCATGACTTTTCCTCTCATTCTCGAACGACGTAACAGCCTTCTTTCCTCTACCAAAAACAACAGAATCGAATAGTTACACTTTACAAAACAAATGCTAAAAAGTTCTACTTTTCAGAACTGAAATGGTTGCTGAAAAATTGGACCTTTCAAAACTTGTTTTGTTTTTGAAAGTTTTTTTTCTCGTGTTCGAGAGTCATTGTGAGCAACTAATGTTTGGCAAAAAATAATTTTCTTCTCTTGTTTTGTATTTTTCTTGTTTCATTTTTAGTAGTTCTATTTGCATTTGAGCAATTCTCTACCAAAACCGGAAATGGATTTTATTTGTATTTTTTGATTTGGCTCAAACTTTGTGGGGGCCTTCCCTATGACCAAAGAAGCCATTTTGCATCATTAGTTTGTCCATATAAATTTCCATACAAATTTGGCAGCTGTTCATACAAAAATGGTACGTATATATTCGAAAATCTGTAACTTTTGAAGGAATTTTTGATCAATTTGGTGTCTTCGGCAAAGTTGTAGGTATTGTTAAGGACTATTTAGAAAAAATAGGTACACGGAAAAAAATTTCCCGATTTTTTTAACTTTTTTCACAAAAACTCAAATTTCAAAATACGTATTTTTGATTTTGAGATTTTTGATATGTTTTAGGAGACAAAAATCCGCAACTTTTGAGCCATAGAAACATGGTCAAAAATCTGCCGCCGAGTTATGATTTTTGAAAAACTGGTGATTTTGGAAAAAATCGAAATTTCATACATAAAATTTTTGACCTCATTTTTATGCAAAATTGAATTTGCAATCGAAAAGTACTTTACAGATTTTTGATAAAGGGCCCCGTTTTCAAGATATAGCCACCGAAAGTTTGATTTCAGCGAAATATTTGCAGTTTTCAATTTTTAAAAATAGTGACCATGAGTGACCATTTCTAAAAATATTTTTTGAAAAGTTCAGAAAATTTGCTATAAAATTGTCTAAGAGACATTGAAGATTGGACCTCTGGTTGTTGAGATACAGCGGCTTAAAGAAAAAGAAACACGAAAATTGAAGTTTTCTAAGTCTCACCCAAACAGCCCACCATTTTCTAATGACGATATCTCAGCAATTAATGGTCCGATTTGCAATGTTAATACATGAAACATTCGTGAAATTTTTCGATCTTTTCGAAAAAAATATTTTGAAAAAAATAAAATCAATACTAGCATTTTTAATGGGCATAATATTCAAAGTTTGGCCCTTTTAAAATGTTAGTCTTGATTTATTTTTTTTTCAAAAATTTTTTTTCGAAAACATCGGAAAATTTCACGAATGTTTCATGTATTAACATTGAAAATCGGACCATTAATTGCTGAGATATCGTCATTAGAAAATGGTGGGCTGTTTGGGTGAGACTTAGAAAACTTCAATTTTCGTTTTTCTTTTTCTTTAAGCCGCTGTATCTCAGCAACCAGAGGTCCAATCTTCAATGTCTCTTAGACAATTTTATAGCAAATTTTGAACTTTTCAAAAAAATATTTTAGAAATGGTCACTCATGGTCACTATTTTTAAAAATTGAAAAACTGCAAATATTTCGCTAAAATCAAACTTTCGGTAGCTATATCTTGAAAACGGGGCCCTTTATCAAAAAATCTGTGAAGTACTTTTCGATTGCAAATTCAATTTTGCATAAAAAAATGAGGTCAAAAAAATTTTATGAATGAAATTTCGATTTTTTCCAAAAATCACCAGTTTTTCAAAAAATCATAACTCGGCGGCAGATTTTTTGACCATGTTTCTCTATGGCTCAAAAGTTGCGGATTTTTGTCCCCTAAAACATATCAAAAAATCTCGAAAATCAAAAAATACGTATTTTGGGAATTTGAGTTTTTGTGAAAAAAAAGTTAATAAAAAAATCGTAAATTTTTTTTTCCGTGTACCTATTTTTTTTTAAATAGTCCTTAACAATACCTACAACTTTGCCGAAGACACCAAATTGATCAAAAAATTCCTTCAAAAGTTACAGATTTTCGAATATTTACGTACCATTTTTGTATGAACAGCTGCCAAATTTGTATGGAAATTTATATGGACAAACTAATGATGCAAAATGGCTTCTTTGGTCATAGGGAAGGCCCCCACAAAGTTTGAGCCAAATCAAAAAATACAAAAAATAAAAATGGTCGAAATCGGCCGGTTTTGTAGAGAATTGCTCATTTATCTTGTTTATTTTAGGCTTGTTTTTAATAATATTAAGCTTATTCTATAACCTTGCATCATTAACTATTGCCTATATAGATTTTTTAAATGTTTCTGCAGCCACTTTTTCATAATTTTTTTTTGCTTGTTTTTCTCGTTTTCTGCTACAGAATGATACCATTTTCAAGTTGACCATAGAGAAAAATTATTTATTTTAACATTGGAAATAAATAATTTTTGTATTATGTTAGGAGAGACATACCATCTTGCATTTATGCAACATCTTGGGCTATTCCTACAACAAGAATGAGCTTAAAAATCTTTTGATCACCTTCAAATTGGACTTTTTAACCTTTAAAAAAAAATCTAGCAGATATTGCTTGTAATTTTAGTTATGTTTATTTTATTCAAAAAGCTTGTCAAGCTACCTACAAATTTGTCTCAGAAAACATAAAAATCCTAGAATTTATTCGGATAAATTTGAGTACACCTTGAAAAAATCAGTTTACATTACAGCATTACAGCAGGAGATATTCGTGAACAATTGAACGTTTAAATCTGAAAATTTGTTTTTTTATGGCACGCCGTGTTTTCTAGAACAATCTTTTCAGGAAAAAATAGTCATCGCAACTTTTAAATGTATCTTATAGGAAATTTTCTCAGCTTTCCAATGCTTCTAAGAGCGAAATCTTTCATCGGGAAATTTCTGAGATATCTTTATTTTATGTTTTGTTGTTTTAAATTCCTTCATCATTTATCGGAGACTTTTTAATAACAGTTCAGGAAACTTGTCAAATGATGTGTTTTATTTGTCATTTACTCATCAAATTGTGCAAATCAAGACAAGAAACAAATTTGTAGAAGGTTGCAAATCGGTAAACAATTTGGAAAATATATTTTAATTGGGTTTTTGAGTTTGCAGATTTTTTTCAGTGATTAAAACCGCATTTAAATAAAAAAAATACTAAAATTTATAGATTATTACATAATTTTTGTGTACATATATCACGTGTCTGCTAAGATTTAGCCGATAAAACCATTTTTTTGCGGGTGTGAGATTGGTAAGGGATTTTTATGAATAAATATGATATTTCCTTAAACAAAAATGAACCAGGAACATAGATACAATACATGATTTAAATCGATACATGATTTAAATCAAATGTACTACAAATTACTGTTGCAATCTTCAAAAGTAATATTTTCATGAGTATGAAGTGAAAATAAAACTTTATAAACATTTAACTGTTGAAAATGTATTTAAAAGGAGCAATAAACTTAGTGTGTTTCAACTGAGAATGTGGAACACACCTTCAAAAACATTTGTTTTTGTTTGAACAAAAATAAAATATTAATTTAACAATAATCAAACAGAAGCCTCCATAACAAGCTATTTGAACAAAATTCAAGGTACTGTTAAAACGTTTTTAAAAAGATAAGACTTGTATAATATTGCTGATTCCTCGATCATTTCATAAAAAGAAACTAAAAAAGACCTTTCATACTCATGAAAAGTATTTCTCCTGAAACTGTTCACAGAAATTTGTAGTTCAATTTCGAGTAAATAACATGTTTTGTTATACATGCAACTAATTAATGTTTGGTTAAGGAAATATCATATTTAATCCAAGCTAAATCAGAGCAGATGGCTGATATTTTTTCACCAAAGTTATGTTATAATCTATTAATCCTTATAAACATATATTTTAATACGGTTTTACCGTTTTATTTCTTGAACAAATTCCACATATTCAAAACCTCAGTTAAAACTTAATTTTTAAAATGTTTAGCGATTTGCAACCTTTTACAAATTTGTTTCTTGTCTTATTTTGCACATTTTGATGTGCAAATGACACATAAAACACATCATTTGACAAATTTCCTGAACTGTTATTAAAAAGTCTCCATTAAATGATGAAGGAATTTAAAACAACAAAACTTAAAATAAAGATATCTCAGAAATTTCCCGATGAAACATTTCGCTCTTAGAAGCATTGGAAAGCTGAGAAAATTTCCTATAAGACACATTTGAAAGTTGCGATGACTATTTTTTCCTGAAAAGGTTGTTCTAGAAAACACGCCGTGTATGGATTTCGTTTTTTTAACATTTTTTAAACCATGGACGTTTTGGATGAGGATATTTTGAGACATTTACGGTAATTGAAGATTTTGGAAACATTTAAATAGTAGTTTATGCAACAAGTTGCAAAAAGAGGATTTTTTCAGCACGAGTCGATAAATACGAAAAGTGCTGAAAAAATAAAGTTTTGCAAAGAGTTCCATACAACATTTTTTTTGCAATTCCGAAAGACACCCATCGAGTGAAAAAAAAAATCATGTATTTTGTCAATAAATCGTTCAAATAAAAAAAAATTGATAAGTGTTACTTTTCAAAACAAGTGCTGAAAAGTTCAACTTTTTAGCACCCATTTCAGTGCTGAAAAGTATAACTTTTCAGCATTTATTTTGAAAAGTAAGTAGTTTTACGACGGAATTGCAAAAAAGTATTTTTTCAAATCACTCATTTTTTACTTCAAGTCGACTCAAACCACAGTTTTCTTCACGTTCTCCTGAGTGCGAATCGTCTCTTTTTATTGCAGTTTCATCGTCTGCTTATGGCCCTAGACGGGAGGATGGTCAACGGAGAAACTTCTTTGTCGGTCAGCGATGCAATTCTCACGTGCGGTGACGTGACATTTGCGGATTGCCCTCCGGGTGGTCCATCATTATCAGCGGCACAGGAATAGACACTACAGAGCTCTTAATTAACGATTCGTTGGAAGTTACGCTCACTCAAGGGTTGAACCTTTAAAGAGAGCTTGTTAAAGTTTGAAAATTATAAAATGCTGCTCAAATCCTACTTCTCCAACGATCAAAATTTATCCAACTAACTAATAAACTCATCTAGACACCAACCAGCCCACACGATGTTTCCAGTGGCAAATCATAGTTTATGACCCTTCGTATAACCACTTCTTCCTATCGTGTCACAGCATAGTTGTTTGGCATATGCCAAAACAAAACACCCTCACCATACACGTAGAGAGGTCCTCTCGGCAAAGACCTAAGAGCCAAACACTCGCGCTCGACGACATCATTTCCGAGGAAAGACACCAAGTTGTCGTTGGGTGGCTTGGGTGCTTAATCCAGCTCATACTTGCTCAGAAGAGCACGCATTTGAAGCACCAAACCCTTCCAGTTTTGCCACCACCACCACCAAGTTCACACATCAGCTGTTAATATTTGCATGACACGTGGCAAGATGGCGGCGGCTGACGTTCAGCGCTGAGATGACGATGAAAATTTAGTTACTGCTAATACAAAGGGGAGGAGGGCAAAACTTGTCACCGCCACAAACCACATTCTCATTCTCGGCTCATGCACGAAGCTAGCAAGCGCCAACGCGTCTGGTGGGTGTTTACAACCAATTTTCCCGGCCACCATCACCGCAAAATGTGTTTCAAGAAGAAGAGGGCTTAAGGTTTCTTGAAGGGTGCTTAGAAGGATGTGTGGCGTTTGGTATTTTAGTGGAAGTGCGAACATCGATTTATCAAAAAATATTCAAACGTATAATCCTGAAAATACAGCTTGCCCTACTCCGACTTTTTTTTGATCATTTAATGGCAAAACTATCATTACTTAAACTGTGAAATTTGCTAAGTATTTACTGCAAGCTGGAAAAATATGGTTCACTGAATGATAATTTACGTTACGTTAAACGAATAACTGAATTTTGAGGAGGCGATTCAGTCACACTGAATATTCACAGGTGGAAACGATGTTAAAATAGTAACATCCAGGGATCCTTTCAGAAGTCCCGAGCAGGGCTAAATAACAAGAAGGATGCGTAGTGAAACCTTTCCCTGAAATTAAAACTATGGATGAACCCTTGAAAAATAGTCTCGAGGGTCTCAATAAGAGCAAAATTTGGTAGCATACTTTTTTCGGAATTTTTCTAAAACTGAAAAATTACCAAAAAATCGTTGAATAGAATTTATAAAAAAATTAAGTTGAGTGAACATAAAGTCCGAAATTTGATCAAAATTGATAGGAAAAAGATTTTCTGATAAAAAAAAAACAAATGTTACAAGCACCAAAACCAATTTTGTAGCATGATTCTTATTTTTTTTTTCAAATTTGATAGGAAGCTTGTTTTACTGAAAATGCGTATAATTTGAAAATTTTGTAACTTTTCAGGATACCAGATTTTGGTAATTTTGTGGCATTAAAGTTTTTACCAAATTCAAGTGAGACCATGAGAAATTTTGACATAGTTATAGAAATGACATAGATTTCATAGAAATGATTTTTTTATGCTGGTTTTTGAATATTTCGATAAACCCTCTAAGAACTATTTTAATATCCTTGAAAATTTATCTAGTTGGTTAACCAAATATTTTTTTTATTATTTCTGTTTTTTTTTTAATTTGTAAAGCACATGGATAATTATTTTGACTTTTTTTAACCCTCTCACGCTCATGGTTACTCCAGAGCACCACAAATTGTTGTCTTCAAAATTAAATTTCTCTGCAACCATGCATTTTTTCCACCTGCATTAGTTTATATAGAATGTTATCACCATTAAAATTTCATCCAATTTGGTCCATCCAGTTACAAGTAATGGAGAAAAACTAAAAAAATCTCGATTTTGCTCTGGGCGGGAAGAGGTTAAGTAATTGATATTATTTTATAATGACATATCAAATGCTTTGATGAATAAGTCAAATCGGTCCAGGTTAAGGGGTCGCGTTCTATTGTTGAAGTTTGTATGGTGAAATTCGATAAAATGTATGGGTAAATACATCGCTTCAGGATTTTGGCAGCATGTGGCGCATGTCTCGCCCAAAATTGTCCAAGTGTGAGACTTTGTCGAAGAGTGCAAAACGATCCGAGTTTTTCAACGATAAAAAACGACCCTTAACCCTTAACCGATTTGGCTCAAAATTGGCACAGTTACTTATTTTTACCTAAGGAATCGAGCCTGGAGGTATCTATTGAGATTTTCTAAAATTTTCATTTTTTCACTGGCATTGAATTGAACTGCTGCACTCTGAAAAATGAGATTACTAGCATTTGCTAAATAATTATTTTACCATTGGGCAACCAAAAGCTTGTTTATTTAAAAAATAAAATTTAAAAATAGGTTCAAGTTTGGAAGGTTGAAACTTGATGGTTGAATGTTTTTTCTTCTATCTGTAGTTTCACAATCATGCCATTTGAGAGTCATCAAAGATTTCTTTTAAAAAAGTGTTATTTTACATAAGGATCTGGTAAAATTTCAGTTTCAATTTTACTTTTTACACATTTTTTAAGGTAAAAATGAAAAAAAAGTTTTTTGTCTTACTTCTAACATCAAATTCGAGTTCTACGACCCCATTTAAGTCAAATTTGATTCATTAATTACTTATTAAATTACAAAATGAATTTTTTTTTAAATATTTCACCGCCATATTTGACCGCAGTCTTGGCTTTAAATTTCATTTTAGCGTAGTTTAAGGATAAATTAGAGCTAATGATTTTTCACGGCTCAAAAATTTAAATTTCGCGACTTGCCAATTACAAAACATTGGAATTTCACGGTACTTCAAAATCTGTTTGAAATAAATGCAAAAATATGTTTTTTTTGTATTAGGCCGATGCAAATATTTAAAAAAGTTTTTGTCCCTCGGCCCTGGCCGAGGTCAAGGGGGGGGGCAAAAAAATATAAAAATTTAAATAACAAGCCATAGTTTTCACATTTAAATGAAAAAAGTGTTTTAAAATGCATTTTACACTAGTTCAGTTGTTTTGCTATCATTAGTTTTCAAAAAATCTAAGATCTGACAAAAACAAAAATTGTATCGAAAAAAAAGATTTTGCATCGAAAATTTTCAAAAAATCATAAGATTTTTTAATAAACCCAAACATGCTAAAAATGATTTTAAACGCAGAAGAATGTATTTTAATTTGATTTCAGCTGGTTGCACTTGAATTTTCATTGAAATTTTGAAGTTTATTGTAAAAATATTTTTTTTGCCCCCTGATTTTTCGGGCCAATTTTAAAGGGGGGGGGGGGGGTGACAAAAACTTTTAAAAATATTTGTACCAGCCTTATTGTGCAGAGGGAAGTTTCTTTGAGAATTATATAGATAATTTTCAATCTTCTTCTAAGACACTTAATCACCCATCCACCGATCAGTTTAATTTCTATCTTCTAACATTTGAGAGTTTTATTTCACCGATAAATACTGATTTGCCCGTAATTCCAATAGAATTAACAATAATTCGAAAAACAAAATATTGCCCCCAATTTTTGTATGAGTTCAATTTTATCCAGTTTTACATCTGAAAGACTTTAAAAATTAAATATCAAAATAATTTGCTAAAGTCTCTCCAAACGTAAACATTTATCTATTCAAGATTAGGCAAAGCTCCATACATAACAGTTTTGCAGTCTTGCTTAAAACAAAACCAAAATAAAACATTTAAAAATACTGCTTTTTTATAAACATGTACTAAACTTCAAAAATTGATTAAAAACATAATTTCTACCTAAAACATTCAAGTCATTTTGAATTTATCTAACGTTATATAATACAACTATAGTTCATTGATATTTTACTAAGTTTATAAGAGATTTAGAAATGAAATAGCTAAAACTGTTTTGCGTCCTTTCGTTGAATTTTACATTGTGTTATCCGTATCATGTTACAATCAAAGGTCATTTCGATTCATTTACATGTGAAAATACGCATTTCTATAGAGATTTTTTATGATCATTATCTTCAAAAAATAAGATCTAAAATAATCATGCAATATTTTTTTATTTATTTTAACATCTGCTTCCAAAATGCTTGTCTTGTGGTTTGTTTCAATTCAAACATCAAATTTTCTAACACTGAGATGCAATTTTTCAATTGATTTTTCGAATTTCGTGGCATTTCGAGGTATTGACCAGATTTAACGGCCAAGGTAAAATTTCACGGATTACGCGGCTTCCGTGAAATCGCGAAAAATCACTAGCCCAATGGATAATGCTTGATCATGACAATCAAAAATAAACAACGAACTTTTTTTTCGTTATTCGATTATCAGGAAGTTCGACTATCCGAAGTGAATTTTTTTCATGGCCATCGGATAATCGAGTCTGGACTGTACTGACATATTTTTTTTGTCTGCTCTTCAATAAATTTATTTTTCCTCGAGGTTTCAGGATAAAAAATATTGGCAAACAAGCGAATAATTCTCCGCCAAATCACACGAAATCACAAAAAATTGTTCTAAATTAAAAAATTTTTTTGAGAGTTGAGAAACTGGAAATGGCAGCGAATTTTAAACTATTTTTTAACTTTATTGTGGAAAATACCTTTTTTCAGAATTTAGAGTACACTATCAAATCGGGCGTGGGGTGGGTCTCGTGGCGCAGGGGTAGCGGCTTCGGCTGCCGATCCCGATGATGCTATGAGACGCGGGTTCGATTCCCGCCTTATCCACTGAGCTTCTATCGGATGGTGAAGTAAAACGTCGGTCCCGGTTTCTCCTGTCTCGTCAGAGGTGCTGGAGCAGAAATCCCACGTTAGAGGAAGGCCATGCCCCGGGGGGCGTAGTGCCAATAGTTTCGTTTTTTTTATCAAATCGGGCATCCAATTTAACATACAAGTCCTTTTGATACTAACATTCTATCTCTCCACGATTTCGAGCTGCAAATCACTAAAAACGTGTCTTAATAAAAATCTTGATCAGGAACCATAATTATCCATTAGAGCAAATTTTCAATCAAATCTTAGAGCAGTCGTGGAAATTTTTAAGATTTGTTTGTAAGTTTGTGGAAATGATTCTAATGTTTTTGCAAATATCACATGAAACCTAGCTTTAATTTGTGTGAATTAATTGCAATTATTTCAAAGCAATCAATAAATTTCGCTGATGACTTTTAAAAGGATGACATCCTCTCCAGAATGCATCACTGATGCTCACTTTAATAAAATCTCTTTGTTCTATGCACGCAGCCCTAGTCTGCAAGATGCGATTCCGATTCCTCACGCTGAGATGATTCCAACAACTTGAACTACCCCAGTCAGCTCAAAATAATGATCGAATACCAAACCCCGGCAATGGTAATAAATTTGCAGCGTGTATTCCAAATGAGCATAAATGAATTCGTCCCCCAAGCCCCTCTCCCGCCAAACTTAAAAGTCGAAGGCAGTCCAGTCGAAGATTGAATTAAGCTCCCGGAGTGAGCTCCAATCAACGGTGGACGATGCTCCTCGGCAGTACTTTGCGCAAGACCTCGAACAAGTTCAAAGCCATCGCTCCAGATGAGGTGGAAACCCAGCAGCGGAAGAACAGGAGGTGGAGCGCTTTATGCCTGTTCAATCTGTCAGCTGAAATAAATATCATTATTAGTTTCTCCTTCCAGTTTGCCAACTCTCAATACGCGAGAGTGGTGTTGAAGGGGAGACTTGGTATTATGAGGGCATTTTTTAATCAGATTTAGATAATACTACACATTTGAATGAATTTCTGGTTTAAAAAATTGCACAAAATTCGTATAATTGTTACAAGAAAATGTCAACAAACCTCTGCATCCCCTAATCTACAAACAGTTCCTCGGTTGATTATCGGAAGCTGCAACAAGCGACAGCGGGAACGAAATAAAAGAAGCGAATCCTATGCTAATTAAGAAACAAGCTTTACCTCCACGTCTGACCTCCAGAGTTCGCTGCTGCCCGATCTGCTCATCCAGGAAAGACACCCACGCCATCACGGTGGTGGCCACGACGCAAAGACGGATGAAGCTCCCAGATCTTGGCATCTTGTTTTGCTATTAACGTGTTTCTTCTCTTCTGCAAAGGGCTGGTCGGATCCCGAGGGTTGGGAGAGGACTTTAAATTGGGTATTTTGTTTCAAGTCTTGTAATCGGGATTTACAGGTCGGCTTCCGTCTGTTGATTGGGAGCGACTGCATCGGGGTTAGAACCTGGGGGAATCTAGAGATGGTCACCCAATTACCAGCAGAGTCAATCAATTTTGTAAACGTTTTAAGGAAATCATTGTAGTCTTCAAATTGTTTAACTGATCTGGAAATCATCAACTTCACATTAACAACAATCTACCTCGCTAAAATTCAATTAAGCGTTCTTGTACAGAGTACAATTACTTGCTCAGCTCAGCTCACGTCACCACGTTCCCAACTACCAACACCATATCGTCTTCTGCTGTCAGTAGCAGCAGCAGCACCACCAACACCACTTTTGATTTCGTTCCGACAGCTTAGCAAATAGTTTGCAGAGCTGCACTTTTCCGGCAAACTTTGCTGGTGGTAGTTTTGGTGGCTAGCCTCGTGTTATTAGTTTTCCTCTCGGGATGAAGAAGACTCAACACTTTTGCACTTCCGGTTTTCTCATTTTGGGAAAGGAAAAAGTGGTTTGTTAACATGTCAAGATGAATCTTGGGCGGAACGTGGACGAGGGTGGGGAGACTTGCCTGCCACTCTTACTCTACAAAGTGGTTACATAGTTGAGTTTAGAGTTGAGGAAAAAATCAATTAAAAACACAAAGATTTATACCTATAATTTTTTTTCTATAATGCATTAATGCCACAATGTTTTGAGGATGTCAAATTAATCCTATCAATACACCATAGCTTAAAAGTTCCTGTTTTCTTAAACCCCATTCAACTATGTAATCCTTATCTAACCATCAAACCAAACCGTTGTCTTAGTTTTTCAGCGAAGACGTTGCGCAACATGCAAATTTCCCTACACATCCCACCCAGGAAGGAAAACAATGAGGCCAAAATCCACCTACCGTTGACGAAGTCGTCCTCGTCGTCAGCTTGCTTGCTCGTCGAGGATGATTCTACTTTTACACCAAGTATAAGACAAGAGAGCTTTTTGGTGTCTGCGTGTTTAGGTGAATATGTGTGTGTGTGCAAAATGATGTGAGCAATTTTGGAAGGATAACATGTTATGATGCACAAAACCAGTGTGGGGGGAGGTTTTCTCCAAGAACATATTTCATTATTACTTAACATGTTGTGATCCCTTTTACTTTGAAGAACATGCTCTATCTGTTGTGTATTTTGAAAGAGAGAGGTTGCCAAAGTTCTTAGACGGCTGCTGGGTTTGTCAATGTTTTTGACAAATTTCGGGATGTTTTAAAATACAAAAATACAAAAATACAAAAATACAAAAATACAAAAATACAAAAATACAAAAATACAAAAATACAAAAATACAAAAATACAAAAATACAAAAATACAAAAATACAAAAATACAAAAATACAAAAATACAAAAATACAAAAATACAAAATACAAAAATACAAAAATACAAAAATACAAAATACAAAATACAAAAATACAAAATACAAAATACAAAAATACAAAATACAAAAATACAAAAATACAAAAATACAAAAATAAAAAATAAAAAATACAAAAATACAAAATACAAAAATACAAAATACAAAAATACAAAAATACAAAAATACAAAAATACAAAATACAAAAATACAAAAATACAAAAATAAAAATACAAAAAATACAAAATACAAAATACAAAAATACAAAAATACAAAAATACAAAATACAAAAATACAAAAATACAAAAATACAAAAATAAAATACAAAATACAAAATACAAAAATACAAAAATACAAAATACAAAAATACAAAAATACAAAAATACAAAATACAAAATACAAAAATACAAAAATACAAAAATACAAAAATACAAAATACAAAAATACAAAATACAAAATACAAAAATACAAAATACAAAAATACAAAAATACAAAAATACAAAATACAAAAATACAAAAATACAAAAATACAAAAATACAAAAATACAAAATACAAAAATAAAAATACAAAATACAAAATACAAAAATACAAAATACAAAAATACAAAATACAAAAATACAAAATACAAAAATACAAAAATACAAAATACAAAATACAAAAATACAAAAATACAAAATACAAAATACAAAAATAAAAATACAAAATACAAAAATACAAAATACAAAAATACAAAATACAAAAATACAAAATACAAAAATACAAAATACAAAAATACAAAAATACAAAATACAAAAATACAAAAATACAAAATACAAAAATACAAAAATACAAAAATACAAAAATACAAAAATACAAAATACAAAAATACAAAAATACAAAATACAAAATACAAAAATACAAAATACAAAAATACAAAAATACAAAAATACAAAAATACAAAATACAAAAATACAAAAATACAAAAATACAAAATACAAAATACAAAATACAAAATACAAAAATACAAAATACAAAAATACAAAATACAAAAATACAAAAATACAAAAATACAAAATACAAAAATACAAAAATACAAAAATACAAAAATACAAAATACAAAAATACAAAAATACAAAAATACAAAAATACAAAAATACAAAAATACAAAAATACAAAAATACAAAAATACAAAAATACAAAATACAAAATACAAAAATACAAAAATACAAAATACAAAATACAAAATACAAAATACAAAATACAAAATACAAAAATACAAAAATACAAAAATACAAAAATACAAAAATACAAAATACAAAATACAAAAATACAAAAATACAAAATACAAAAATACAAAAATACAAAATACAAAAATACAAAAATACAAAATACAAAAATACAAAAATACAAAAATACAAAAATACAAAAATACAAAATACAAAAATACAAAATACAAAAATACAAAAATACAAAAATACAAAAATACAAAGACAAAAATACAAAATAACAAAATACAAAAATACAAAATACAAAAATACAAAAATACAAAAATACAAAAATACAAAAATACAAAATACAAAAATACAAAATACAAAAATACAAAATACAAAAATACAAAATACAAAAATACAAAATACAAAAATACAAAAATTCAAAATTCAAAATACAAAAATACAAAATACAAAAATACAAAAATACAAAAAATACAAAAATACAAAAATACAAAAATACAAAAATACAAAATACAAAAATACAAAAATACAAAATACAAAATACAAAAATACAAAAATACAAAAATACAAAATACAAAATACAAAATACAAAATACAAAAATACAAAAATACAAAAATACAAAATACAAAAATACAAAAATACAAAAATACAAAAATACAAAATACAAAAATACAAAAATACAAAAATACAAAAATACAAAATACAAAAATACAAAAATACAAAAATACAAAAATACAAAATACAAAAATACAAAAATACAAAAATACAAAAATACAAAATACAAAAATACAAAAATACAAAAATACAAAAATACAAAAATACAAAAATACAAAATACAAAATACAAAAATACAAAATACAAAAATACAAAAATACAAAAATACAAAAATACAAAAAATACAAAATACAAAATACAAAAATACAAAATACAAAAATACAAAAATACAAAAATACAAAAATACAAAAAATAAAAATACAAAAATACAAAATACAAAAATACAAAAATACAAAAATACAAAAATACAAAAATACAAAATACAAAAATACAAAAATACAAAAATACAAAATACAAAAATACAAAAATACAAAAATACAAAATACAAAAATACAAAATACAAAAATACAAAAATACAAAATACAAAAATACAAAAATACAAAAATACAAAATACAAAATACAAAAATACAAAAATACAAAAATACAAAATACAAAATACAAAAATACAAAATACAAAAATACAAAATACAAAATACAAAAATACAAAAATACAAAAATACAAAAATACAAAATACAAAAATACAAAATACAAAAATACAAAAATACAAAAATACAAAAATACAAAATACAAAAATACAAAAATACAAAATACAAAATACATAAAAAATACAAAAATACAAAAATACAAAAATACAAAATACAAAATACAAAATACAAAAATACAAAAATACAAAAATACAAAAATACAAAAATACAAAATACAAAAATACAAAATACAAAAATACAAAAATACAAAAATACAAAAATACAAAAATACAAAATACAAAAATACAAAATACAAAAATACAAAAATACAAAATACAAAATACAAAAATACAAAAATACAAAATACAAAAATACAAAAATACAAAAATACAAAATACAAAAATACAAAAATACAAAAATACAAAATACAAAAATACAAAAATACAAAAATAAAAATACAAAAATACAAAATACAAAATACAAAAATACAAAAATACAAAAATACAAAAATACAAAATACAAAAAATACAAAAATACAAAATACAAAAATACAAAAATACAAAATACAAAATACAAAAAATACAAAATACAAAATACAAAAATACAAAAATACAAAATACAAAAATACAAAATACAAAAATACAAAAATACAAAAATACAAAAATACAAAATACAAAAATACAAAATACAAAAATACAAAAATACAAAATACAAAAATACAAAAATACAAAAATACAAAAATACAAAAATACAAAAATACAAAAATACAAAATACAAAAATACAAAATAAAATACAAAAATACAAAAATACAAAATACAAAATACAAAAAATACAAAAATACAAAAATACAAAAATACAAAAAATACAAAAATACAAAATACAAAAATACAAAAATACAAAAATACAAAATACAAAAATACAAAAATACAAAATACAAAATACAAAATACAAAAATACAAAAATACAAAATACAAAATACAAAAATACAAAAATACAAAAATACAAAAATACAAAAATACAAAAATACAAAAATACAAAATACAAAATACAAAAATACAAAAATACAAAATACAAAAATACAAAAATACAAAAATACAAAAATACAAAATACAAAATACAAAAATACAAAATACAAAAATACAAAATACAAAATACAAAAATACAAAAATACAAAAATACAAAAATACAAAATACAAAAATACAAAAATACAAAAATACAAAAATACAAAAATACAAAAATACAAAAATACAAAAATACAAAAATACAAAATACAAAAATACAAAATACAAAAATACAAAATACAAAATACAAAAATACAAAAATACAAAAATACAAAAAATAAATAAAAATACAAAAATACAAAAATACAAAATACAAAAATACAAAAATACAAAATACAAAATACAAAATACAAAAATACAAAATACAAAAATACAAAAGACAAAAATACAAAAATACAAAATACAAAATACAAAAATACAAAAATACAAAAATACAAAAATACAAAAATACAAAAATACAAAAATACAAAAATACAAAAATACAAAAATACAAAAATACAAAAATACAAAAATACAAAAATTCAAAAATTCAAAAATACAAAAATACAAAAATACAAAAATACACACTCGAGCTTTTGCTCACTAGTGAGTTTAGACACGCGTTGTCATTACTGCTGGTATTATTCGATCTTTTCATTAAATTTCGGGCTTAACTGAATTTTGAAGAAGTCGCGCCGGTAGATAAGTGCGTCGGTCGTTGTTATATTATCGAATATCGCGCGGAAGTGTATTAAACAGACTATAATCCAAATAGTTGAAAAACTATTTATTAGAAGTGAACTGTTCTGACAAGTGAGAAGTTATTAGCATCGAGCTATACAGAGAGTGAAGCAAACGATAAGTGGAGATCCAGCGTCAGTTTGCTTGCAAGCTTGCAGAAGAGGCGAAGCTTCGAGCCTGAGAGCGGGTGAACTCTCTGGTCACTCACGCTAATCTCGTCAACAGAGAAAACCTTCAACCAAAACAGTTCCTCTTCTCAATCAGAAGAACTACCAGTTTGTAGGTGTTGGAGGAATATAAGTTACCCAGCACGAGCAGCACAAACTGTGTCTATTTCTAACATTCTGCATTTGGTACTGTCTGGACCTTTGGACGTATTGGACAGCTACTAGTAACCAGGGAAAACGTTCCTATTTTGACTGGACCTTCTAACGCTTGGTCGAAATAGTTATCAAGGGAAAGCGTAGTCGTTACCCGTCTCGACGGTAACGCAAACCAGGCTGTACTTAATCGAAATATACGGGTCACTAAATCACCTGCTACTGAAAACTCCAAATCGTTGATCGTTTGCCGGCCATAATGGCCACGGCAAGCAAGCACCCGGCGGTGACACCGCCTTTGCAGATACGGGAGGAGGACCAAACAGCAGACGAATCCAGACTTGATGGATCCTCAATGAACATGGTCAAATTGAAGTTCTTCAGCTATGCACGGCTGATGATGCAACACCCCTGCCGAAAAACCCCTTTACGATCGGAAAACTATCGAACGTGCTGTCGGAAAAATTGCCGAGGCATATACGGAAGCTAAAGGAAGCAAGTATGTCATCAAAGTTCGTAACCACGATCAATTCGTACGACTTCAAGACGTACAAGAACTCATCGATGGAACGAAAATAAAAATCGCCCCACACCCATCTCTGAACGTCGTCAAATGTTGGGCTAGGTGTAGCGATGCAGTCGAACTGGACGAGGATCAGCTACTAGCTGAGCTGCATCCACAAGGAGTAATCGCAGTAAGAAGGATCACCAAATTCGTGAATGGACGAAAACAAAACACCAGAAGCCTGATTTTAACATTCAACGGTACAGTCGCTCCGAAACATGTGTTCTTTGGGCTGATTCGTGTAGAAACAGAAAAATACTACCCACTTCCTCTAATCTGCTACAATTGCTTCAGCTTTGGCCACGCAAAGGCCAAGTGCGACGCCGAAGCAGCGTGCCGTAACTGCTCCAAGAACCACACTTCGACCGAAGGAGCGCTTGTTCGAGTCCCGCTTTCTGCAAGAACTGTAATCAAAACCACCCACCGTCAAGCAAAACATGCCCCGTTTATCTACACGAAACAGAAATAATCAAGCTGAAGGTGGATTGTGGAATGACCTACAACGATGCTAAACTCGAGATTGAAAAGAGAAGTGGAGCAGGTAGCTACGCTAGTCAAGTCCAAGCTAGATTAGCAAAGGCCCGTGATGAATCAGAAAAGGACAACGAAATCAAAAAACTTCGAGTCGAGGTTGCCCAAATGAAAACAATCTTGGAAGCATACACAAAACTAAAAACCCAAAACGATCAAATGAAGCGCAAATTACAAGAACTCTGTCGTAACAAGCCCAAAGACAAGAACAAACCAAACCCCCAGCTACCAGAAGATCAATCTAATTCCACTTTCAAAAACCAGCAGACGACCAAGGAAGCAAAACAGCAACATGAAAAGCAACACCAACAAACCCAAAACAAGAAGAAACGACCACTTAAGCCATCACTATCGAATGAAGCAGAAGGTAGCTCTCAACCCCCTGGCAAAAAGCTCGGGGTAGAAGAAGCCAACAAGCCAGAGACTATGGAAATCGACATCAACAACATTTACGAAATCTTGGAAATAATCTCCGGCGACGAAGTGCTGGACGATACAGCGGACGCAGACGATGAGGAAGATAATGTCTAGTAAAACCCAAACTAAAGAAACAGGTGGATCCGGAGTGGCTCCGGATCCTATGGAACAAAATGCGAACACTAAAGGAAAAAGAACCACACTCAAACACTTAAAAACAATCGAAAACTCAAACACACATGGTTGGGATCAGATGAAGAGAAAGTAGTCTACCCGCCCCCAGAGGGGAGGACGCTACGGGAAGCGGGAGCGAGGACGTCATGCTGCAACCTGTGCTCTGTCAGCTTACCCGTCGTCCTGCCATGAGGATGGAACCAGAACCAGTATTGCAAGCTGAACAGTGTCTTAACTACCTTGACTGCTTACAACGGCCTGGCTCGTCGAAAGATCCAGTTGAACCGTGCTTGAACTGTAGGAGAAAAGAATCAGCCCACAACATAACACCAACAACATCAACCCCAAGTGCATCAAGCAACAGGCAAATCCTTGTGCCAGCCCTGACCTCAAACGTACCGATCTATACGATCGACGAGCTTGGGGCGGCAGCTGGCACTGGGAACATGCCCCCCTCAGGCAAGTATCCCTATCATTTCTAAGAATGCACCATCTCCGGCTGTAAATCATTGCTCCACAGGTTCACTTAACAACGACATGGAAACGAGGAAATCCTTCGCTCTGCAATGGAATATGAGCGGCCTTCGAGCACATCGTGGAGAACTCGAGCTCCTGATTGCTGAACACCAACCAGCAGTTATTTGTCTACAAGAAACAAACGCACAAGAGGGTAAAACACCACAGAATTTCCTTGGAGCTAGCTATACTCTTCTACTCGGGCCGTGCTCTGCTCACGGAAGGCAGGGAGTTGGTATGGCCATCCGATGTGGAGTACCATTTGAACGAATCCAGACCACGACGACCATCCAGGCAGTTGCAGTACGAATCCACCCTCTACCAAAATAACAGTTGTTTCAGTCTACCTGCCCCCGACTGACAGTGAGGCCACAAATAACCTGACCAGCTTGCTGAACGAACTTCCAAAACCTGTACTGCTTCTGGTGACCTGAATGCACATCACACTGAATGGGGTAGTCGACTATCAACCGAAAAACTATAGCGCAAAAACGAGGACACGAAATCCTGTCGCTATTCGTGGAGCAAAACATGCTCGTTCTGAATACTGGTTCTCACACTCGCTGTGACCCGTCCACTGGCAGGACGCAAGCCCTCGACGTTTCAGCATGCTCGACATCGATAGCAGACCAGTTCACCTGGAATGTTGTTCTTGACTGTGCTGGTAGCGACCACTTCCCGATACGAATTGACACTACTGATACAGCTGACGAACCAAGGCACCGAAGAAGATGGCTCTACGACAGAGCAAACTGGCGTATGTTTGAGGACCTCACCATTTCAACCATCCGACCTGGCCAGAATCTGTCAGTGGAAGAGTTCTCCGCCAGGATTGTTGAGGCTGCTGATCAAAGTGTACCAAAAACAAGCGGGAAATCAGGACAAAAATCAGTGGTATGGAGTCAGGAAGTTGAACAAGCCGTCAAACTGCGACGAAAGCGACTTCGAGCCCTTAGACGAATAAACGACGAAGACCCCAGGAAGATCGAAGCACTTGAACTCTTTCACGAAGCGCGATCTCTGTCGCAAAGTAATCAAAGAAGCCAAACAAAAAAGCTGGGAGGATTTCGTACAAAGCATTAACCCAACGAGTTCGTCAAGCGAAATGTGGAACCGCATCAACAGGCTTCGTGGTAAGAGGTGCAGTAACGTTATCACCCTCAAGCTTCCAGATGGAATCACCAATGAAGGATCAATCGTGGCAAACGCACTTGCTGACGAATACGAGCGAAGATCATCCGACGCAAACTACACGGAAAAATTTCGTAAGAAAAACCTTGGGAACAAACGAGATTGGAGCCTTTCTAGACGACCTGATTTGTTCAAGCGTTACAATGCGGATATTACGATGGACGAGCTCACGTGGGCACTGTCAAAGCGCGGTGGCGCATCCACGGGCAACGATAACATCAGTTACCAACTTCTCCAACACTTACCACTCCCATGCAAAGCAGCTTTACTAGAATTATATAATAACGTATGGTCATCTGGAGAGTTCCCAGATCAATGGAAGGAGGGTGTAGTAATTCCCATCCCAAAACCGGAAGCGGACCGAAGCCAACCAGAGGGATATCGACCAATAACCTTGCTGAGCTGCTTAGGAAAACTATTCGAAAGAATCATTAATCGACGACTGATTACGGAACTAGAGGAAACAGGGAAGCTCTCGATCGTCAGCATGCATTCCGCGCCGGAAGAGGAGTCGACACTCACTTCGCGCAGCTAGAAACATTACTACAAGCAGGAGCGGATCAACACGTTGAACTAGTTTCGCTCGACATATCCAAGGCGTACGATACTACTTGGCGCAACGCAATCATGCAGAATTTGACCGACTGGAAAATTACTGGACGTCTTCGAACTATACTTGCAAGCTTTCTTAAAAACAGAACTTTTCGGGTTGCGGCAAATGGGGTACTCTCGAGCGCTAGGATAGCAGAAAACGGTGTTCCCAAGGCTCAATTCTGTCAGTTACGCTCTTCTTAATTGCCATGCAGCCAATCTTTGCGAGGATCTCATCTGACGTCCACATACTTTTATATGCTGATGATGTCCTTCTGATCTCCAAGGGCCCGAACTCGATTTTGGTACGTCGCAGAATGAGGGAAGCAGTCAATGCTTTTATCGATTGGACAGACAGTGTTGGTTTTGTAGTTGCACCTGCAAAATCCAAATTAATGCATATCTGCAAACTTCGTCATCGAAACGCGGACGTGCAATAAGAGTTCATAATGTTCCCATTCCACGGGTGAGAAAAATGAAGATCCTTGGAGTGCTGCTAGACGCAAAACTTAACTTCCTTCAGCACTTTGCAAGTATTAGGAAGAGTTGCAGCAATCGTGTGAACATCTTACGCATTCTTGGGGGCCGACTGAAACGCAGCAACCGAACAACTCTTTTGAAAGCCGGATCAGCTCTCATTACATCAAAATTGTTTTACGGAATAGGAATCACCAGCATCAACAGTGAAGCAATGGAAAGACTACTAGCCCCCACGTACAACGAAGTCATCCGCCAAGCCTCGGGCGCATTTAGGACGAGCCCAATTCTCTCCATCGTTGCTGAGGCAGGATGTTTGCCGTTCAGGTTCTTGATGACTCAACGGTTATCCCAGCTCGCAATCCGGCTATGTGGGAAAATCCTCCTGGCAGAAGCACCACAAATAAAGCGTGCTATTACGTTGTTTCAAGAACTATCAGGATTCCCATTTCCAGAGACTGAGAACGTACTGCGACTAAGCGGAAGAAAGTGGTACGATAACAAAATCCAAATTGACGATACGTTCGAGGTTCAACTACGGTCTGGCGCTCCAAGCAGTGTAGTTGTACCTAACTTTCTGTCCCACATGTCTAGTCACTACAACGAACACCACGCAATCTACTCAGACGGATCCAAAAACGGTGACGAAACTGGAGTGGGCGTCGTCACCGAGAACAGCCAATACCTTTACACTCTTCCTGGAACTTGTAGCGTGTTCTCTGCAGAGGCGTACGGGCTATGGAAAGCAGCGTTTATCGCCTGCTGCAACGCGAACACAATCATCCTCACGGACTCCGCCAGTTGCATCAATGCAATCAGAAGTGGACACTCATCACACCCATGGATCCAAGCAGCTGAAAGTAGCAGCCGGGTGTAACATCACGTTCTGCTGGATTCCAGGGCATGCAGGCATACCTGGAAACGAAGGAGCAGACAATATTGCCAACCAAGCCAGATCAAAGCCACCACCTCACTCGTTCAAAATTCCTGCTCAAGATGCTGTACGGACTGTGAAAACGAGATTTGGAAAGCATGGCAAAATCAGTGGAACCAAACACAACAACAACTTAGACAGATAAAACGAACCGTTTGTAGAAACGTGGACAGAAGCTGTGCATCGGACCAGCGTCTTCTGACGAGACTACGGATAGGTCACACCCGCTTGACTCACTCGTATCTCCTCGAGAAAATTGCGCCACCAGTTTGTCGCTATTGTGGCGTCTCCTTTACAGTCCAACATATTCTGCAAGACTGCAGAGGTTTCGAGGAAAGCCGAAAAACAACAGCATTAGTGGAACACTTCCAACCATTCTTGCAAACGAGAAAAGAAAGGAGAAATCGATGATAAATTTCCTGAAAGAAACCAGTTTATACAACAAAATTTGAACCATTTTTCAAAGACATGAATGCCACAAAAGTGGTAAAATGTCTATAATAAAAAAAAAAAAAAAAAAAACAAAAAATTTTAAAAATACAAAAATGCTTACAAAAATACAAAAATACAAAATACAAAAAAATACAAAAATACAAAATACAAAAATACAAAAATACAAAAATACAAAAATACAAAAATACAAAAATACAAAAATACAAAAATACAAAAATACAAAAATTCAAAAATACAAAATACAAAAATACAAAAATACAAAAATGGCTAAAAATACAAAAATACAAAAATACAAAAATACAAAAATACAAAATACAAAATACAAAAATACAAAAATACAAAAATACAAAATACAAAAATACAAAAATACAAAAATACAAAAATACAAAAATACAAAATACAAAAATACAAAAATACAAAATACAAAAATACAAAAATACAAAAATACAAAAATACAAAAATACAAAAATACAAAAAAATACAAAATACAAAAATACAAAAATACAAAAATACAAAAATACAAAAATACAAAAATACAAAAATACAAAAATACAAAAATACAAAAATACAAAAATACAAAAATACAAAAATACAAAAATACAAAAATACAAAAATACAAAAAATACAAAAAATACAAAAAATACAAAAAATACAAAAAATACAAAAAATACAAAAAATACAAAAAATACAAAAAATACAAAAAATACAAAAAATACAAAAAATACAAAAAATACAAAAAATACAAAAAATACAAAAAATACAAAAATACAAAATACAAAAAATACAAAAATACAAAAATACAAAAATACAAAAATACAAAATACAAAAAATACAAAAATACAAAAAATACAAAATACAAAAATACAAAAATACAAAATTCAAAAATACAAAATACAAAAATACAAAAAATACAAAATACAAAAATACAAAAATACAAAAATACAAAATACAAAAATACCAAAAATACAAAAATAACACAAAAATACAAAAAATACAAAAAATACAAAAATACAAAAATACAAAAATACAAAAATACAAAAATACAAAAATACAAAAATACAAAAATACAAAATACAAAAAATACAAAAAATACAAAAATACAAAATACAAAAAATACAAAAATACAAAAAATACAAAATACAAAAATACAAAAATACAAAATACAAAATACAAAATACAAAAATACAAAATACAAAATACAAAATACAAAAATACAAAAATACAAAAATACAAAATACAAAAATAATAAAAATACAAAAATACAAAATACAAAAATACAAAAATACAAAAATACAAAATACAAAAAATACAAAAATACAAAAATACAAAATACAAAAAATACAAAATACAAAAATACAAAATACAAAAATACAAAAAATACAAAATACAAAAAAATACAAAAATACAAAAATACAAAATACAAAATACAAAAATACAAAAATACAAAAAAATACAAAAATACAAAATACAAAATACAAAATACAAAAATACAAAAAAATACAAAAATACAAAATACAAAAAGCAAATACAAAAATACAAAAATACAAAAAATACAAAATACAAAAATACAAAAAATACAAAAATACAAAAATACAAAAATACAAAATACAAAAAATACAAAATACAAAAATACAAAAAATACAAAATACAAAAATACAAAAATACAAAAAATACAAAATACAAAATACAAAAATACAAAATTCAAAATACAAAATACAAAATACAAAATACAAAATACAAAATACAAAATACAAAAATACAAAAATACAAAATACAAAATACAAAAATACAAAATACAAAATACAAAAATACAAAAATACAAAAATACAAAAATACAAAAATACAAAAATACAAAAATACAAAATACAAAAATACAAAAATGCAAAATACAAAATACAAAATACAAAATACAAAAATACAAAAATACAAAAATACAAAAAATACAAAATACAAAATACAAAATACAAAATACAAAATACAAAATACAAAAATACAAAAATACAAAAACACAAAATACAAAATACAAAAATACAAAAAATACAAAAAATGCTGTGTACAAAATACAAAAATACAAAATACAAAAATCATAAAAATACAAAAATACAAAAAATACAAAAAATAAAAATACAAAATACAAAAATACAAAATACAAAATACAAAATACAAAATACAAAAATACAAAAATACAAAAATACAAAAATACAAAAATACAAAAATAATAAAAATACAAAAATACAAAAATACAAAAATACAAAAATACAAAATACAAAAATACAAAATACAAAAATACAAAATACAAAAATACAAAATACAAAATACAAAATACAAAATACAAAAATACAAAAATGCAAAAATACAAAAAAATACAAAAAATACAAAAATACAAAAAATACAAAATACAAAAATACAAAAAATACAAAAATACAAAAATACAAAAAATACAAAATACAAAAAATACAAAAATACAAAAATACAAAAAATACAAAAAATAAAATACAAAATACAAAAATACAAAATACAAAATACAAAATACAAAATACAAAATACAAAATACAAAAAATACAAAAATACAAAAATACAAAAATACAAAAATACAAAAATACAAAAATACAAAAAATACAAAATACAAAAATGCCAAAAATACAAAAATACAAAAATACAAAAAATACAAAAATACAAAAATGCAAAAATACAAAATACAAAAAATACAAAATACAAAAATACAAAACACAAAATACAAAAATACAAAAATACAAAA
Source organism: Culex quinquefasciatus (assembly GCF_015732765.1). Lineage (NCBI taxonomy): Eukaryota > Metazoa > Arthropoda > Insecta > Diptera > Culicidae > Culex > Culex quinquefasciatus. Next base: position 49,078,215 of record NC_051863.1, on the reverse strand, counting down.
AATACAAAATACAAAATACAAAAATACAAAATACAAAAATACAAAAATACAAAAAATAAAAATACAAAAATACAAAATACAAAAAATACAAAATACAAAAATACAAAATTACAAAATACAAAAATACAAAATACAAAAATACAAAAATACAAAAAAATACAAAAAATACAAAAAATACAAAAATACAAAATACAAAAAATACAAAATACAAAAATACAAAAATACAAAAAATACAAAAATACAAAAAATACAAAAAATACAAAATACAAAAATACAAAAATACAAAATACAAAAATACAAAAATACAAAAATACAAAAATACAAAAATACAAAAAATACAAAATACAAAAATACAAAATACAAAAATACAAAATACAAAATACAAAAATACAAAATAAAAAATACAAAAATACAAAAATACAAAATACAAAATACAAAAATACAAAAAATACAAAAATACAAAAATACAAAATACAAAATACAAAAATACAAAAATACAAAATACAAAATACAAAATACAAAAATACAAAAATACCAAAAATACCAAAATACCAAAAAATACAAAAATACAAACATACAAAAATACAAAAAATACAAAAATACAAAAATACAAAATACAAAAATACAAAAATACAAAAATACAAAAATACAAAAATACAAAAATACAAAAAATTCAAAAAATACAAAATACAAAAATACAAAATACAAAAAATACAAAATACAAAAATACAAAAATACAAAATACAAAAAATACAAAATACAAAAAATACAAAAAATACAAAAAAATACAAAAATACAAAACACAAAAATACAAAAATACAAAATACAAAAATACAAAAATACAAAAATACAAAAATACAAAAATACAAAAATACAAAATACAAAAAATTCAAAAATACAAAAATACAAAAATACAAAAAATACAAAACACAAAAAATACAAAATACAAAAATACAAAATACAAATACAAAATACAAAAATACAAAATACAAAAATACAAAAATACAAAATACAAAAATACAAAATACAAAATACAAAAATACAAAAATAAAAATACAAAATACAAAAAATAAAAAATACAAAAAATACAAAAAATACAAAATAAGAAAATTCAAAATACAAAAATGCAAAAAATTGCCAAAAATACAAAATAAAAAAATAAACAAAAATACAAAATATAAAAATACAAAAATACAAAAAATACAAAAATACAAAATACAAAATACAAAATACAAAAATAAAAATACAAAATACAAAATACAAAAATACAAAAATACAAAATACAAAATACAAAATACAAAAATACAAAATTCAAAAATACAAAAATACAAAAATACAAAATTACAAAAATACAAAATACAAAATACAAAATACAAAAATACAAAATACAAAAAATACAAAAATACAAAAAATACAAAATAAATAAAATACAAAATACAAAATACAAAATACAAAAATACAAAATACAAAATACAAAATACAAAATAATAAAATACAAAATACAAAAATACAAAATACAAAATTAAAAATACAAAAATACAAAAATACAAAAATACAAAAAATACTAAAATACTAAAATACTAAAATACTAAATAATTAAAATACTAAAATACTAAAATACTAAAATACTAAAATACTAAAATACTAAAATACTAAAATACTAAAAATACTAAAATACTAAAATACTAAAATACTAAAATAATTAAAATACTAAAATATTAAAATACTAAAAATACTAAATACTAAAATACTAAATACAAAAATACAAAAATACAAAATACAAAAATACAAAAAATACAAAAATACAAAAATACAAAAATACAAAAATACAAAATACAAAATACAAAAATACAAAATACAAAAATACAAAAATACAAAATAAAAATACAAAATACAAAAATACAAAATACAAAAATACAAAAATACAAAATACAAAAATACAAAATACAAAAATACAAAAATACAAAAATACAAAAATACAAAATACAAAAATACAAAAATACAAAAATACAAAAAATACAAAATACAAAAATACAAAAATACAAAAATACAAAAATACAAAAATACAAAAATACAAAATACAAAAATACAAAAATACAAAAAATACAAAATACAAAATACAAAAATACAAAATACAAAAATACAAAAATACAAAAATACAAAAATAATAAAATACAAAAAAACAAAAATACAAAAATACAAAAAATACAAAATACAAAAATACAAAAACAAAAATACAAAAATACAAAATACAAAAATACAAAAATACAAAATACAAAATACAAAATACAAAAATACAAAAAATAAAAATACAAAAATACAAAATACAAAAATACAAAAATACAAAATACAAAAAAATACAAAAATACAAAAAAATACAAAATACAAAATACAAAAATACAAAATACAAAAATACAAAAATACAAAAATACAAAAATACAAAATACAAAAAGTCATTAAAAATACAAAAATAATAAAAATACAAAAATACAAAAAATACAAAAATACAAAATACAAAAATACAAAAATACAAAATACAAAATACAAAAATACAAAAAATACAAAAATACAAAATACAAAATACAAAATACAAAATACAAAATACAAAAATACAAAATACAAAAATACAAAAATACAAAAATACAAAATACAAAATACAAAATAATACAAAATACAAAATACAAAAATACAAAATACAAAAATACAAAAATACAAAAATACAAAAATACAAAAATACAAAAATACAAAAATACAAAAATACAAAAATACAAAAATACAAAAAATACAAAAAATACAAAAAATACAAAAAATACAAAAAATACAAAAAATACAAAAAATACAAAAAATACAAAAAATACAAAAAAATACAAAAAATACAAAAAATACATAAAATACAAAAAATACAAAAAATACAAAAAATACAAAAAATACAAAAATACAAAAATACAAAAATACAAAAATACAAAAATACAAAAAATACAAAAAATTACAAAATTACAAAATACAAAAAAATACAAAAATACAAAAATACAAAATACAAAATACAAAATACAAAAATACAAAAATACAAAAATACAAAATACAAAAATACTAAAAATACAAAATACAAAAAGCTAAAATACTAAAAATACAAAATACAAAATACAAAATACAAAAATATAAAATACAAAAATACAAAAATACAAAATACAAAATACAAAAATACAAAAATACAAAAATACAAAAATACAAAAATACAAAAATACAAAAATACAAAAATACAAAAATACAAAAATACAAAAATACAAAAATACAAAAATACAAAAATACAAAAATACAAAAATACAAAAATACAAAAATACAAAAATACAAAAATACAAACATTTTTTTAATTAATTCATAACTCCTGCACCATATACACCGATTTTTGCTTTCTTGGAAGCAAATGCAAGGTGATTGATCAGGCTTTTGAAGTTTCAAAAATGAAGTCTTATATTTGATAATATCGTATAAAAACTAAAAATGTTGATTGGAGGTCTCGAGACCGAAATGCCTATTAGCAAAAAGAATTAAATAGATCTATTTTTTGTTTCAAATTGAACTGTTTTTGTGAGAAATTGCTGTTTTTTCATCTTCGAGTCTGAGAAAAAAAAACATAAAAATTAATATAAGCAATTCTTTACGAAATCGGCTGACTTCGCCTACTTTTATATATTTGTATTTTTTTATGGCTCAAACTTTGTGGATGCCTTTCCTATCACCAAAGAAGCCATTTCGTGCCATTGGTTCACCTATACAAATCTCCATACAATTTTGGCAGCTGTTCATACAAAATGGTACGTAAATATTCGAAAGTCTGTAACTTTTCAAGGAACTTTTAGTCGTTGGAAAAGTTATAGGTATTGATGAGGACTATTCAGGAAAAAAAGGTTCACCGAAGAAAACAGTTTTGTGATTTTTTAACACCTAAACTCCCATGCTCGAGAAAAAGGGGGAATTTCCATACAAATTCCCCCTTTTTCTCGAGCTTGGGAGTTTAGGTGTTAATTAACTTTTTTCACAAAAAATCATTTTTCCAAGATCCGTACTTAAATTTTGTGGATTTTCATATAATTTTGAGGACAAAACCCCGCTTCTTTTAAGCCATTCAGAAGTATGGACCAACATTTTGCCGATAAGTTATGATTATAATTAAATAGTGATTTATGTAAAAAAAATTAATCCTGTACTTAAAATTTTTTGGCCTCTTCTTAATGTAATAACGATTTTTTTTTACTTTTTTTTTATTAAGTGCACATTTTTTCAAAATAAAGCCATTCAAAGTAAAACTTTGTACGAAAAAAAAATCCGTTTTTTAATATATGAAAATAGTGTTCATGATTGTCCACTAAAATTTTTTATCGAAAAGTTCAGACAATTTCTTACAATTTCACCCTTTTTAAATGTTAGTCTTGATTTGAAAAAATATTGTTTTCGAAAAGATCGAAAAAAATCATTTTTTTTTTGGTTTTTAAGCTTGAAACTCGACTTTGAAATATCGACATTAGAAAATTGAGGGTTATTTGGGTGAGACTTAAAAAACAAATTTCCTGTTTCTTTTTCTTTCATCCGCTGTATCTCAGAACCAGTGGTCCAATCTTCAATATTTCTTAGTCGAAACTGAATTTTTCGAAAAAAAATATTTTCAGGAATTGGTAATATTTAATTTATTGCAAATTCGATCTTTCTAAAAAAGTGATATCAAAAAAAATTAAGTACATCATTTCATTTTATCATAATTACTCGTTGGCAATATTTTGGTCCATATTTCTGAATGGCTTAAAAGATGCGGGGTTTAGTCCTCTCAAACATATAATTTTGTTGAATAAAAAATACGGATTTTGAGAAATATATTATTTGTGAAAAAAAAGTAAAAAAACTAACCAAATCCGCGTACCTAATTTTTGTGATTAGTACTCTCAGCTGCCAAATTGTTAAAAATATAAGCAAAATCCATTTCCGGGTTTAGTGGAGAATTGCTCATTTGTTACTGATAAACATACAATGAAATTCTTCCGATTGCTTGCTAATTACCTAACCAGGCCTACAGATTTATTATCAGCTGTTCGCGATTCGCGATATACCTTTTCCCATCTGCAACTCCATCCAAGTTGGGAAGCATCTCATTAATTTCCACCCGACCATCTCGGAACAGAAAGCAGGAATTTCCTGGTCAAAATTTATTATCAATTATCGAGGACTATGTGCGAACGGGGCCACTTTTAAGGAACCCCTAAGACGTGCTCACAATCGAACCCATTCTCCCGCTAACGAAGTGTCTTCGAGAGTTCAAACAATTGTGTATGTGTAAACTATGTGCCAAGAACCGGAATGTAACGCATCTTATCGCGTCCAGCGCGAATTCCTGGTCCTCCGTCGCGGAGGAAGACGCGCTCCTTGGCGAGGAGTCAAATTTATTGATCCTTTCTCGAGTTGCGAATTTAATTTAAATTCCATTCCACATACCCAAGCCGCTTGAGACGTTGATGTTGCTGCTGCCTGCAAAGGGCCCCGTCGGAAGCTGCCCGGTGAGCTATTTAAGTGGCACCGAGGAATGTCCGCTGGCGCAGCGCTAACAAGCCACTCTGGGCCGTACCATGTTCCCTGGGAGGGGGTGGAGTGACGGAGTTTCGTGTGTGTGTGTTGGCCCTCGATGACACTTTCAGCTCAGCGGATACGTCCGAGAAGTGTGAAGAATAGGACATTGCCGGGAAAGGCCAGGTTGGTAGACGGTGATGTGACCGCTAAACAGTGCAGTATTGTGATCCTAACCGGGAGCGGAACTGGTTTGGCAGCTTGACGTACGGTTGGTGGTGAGCCTGAACGACTCCTGGGAGAGAGGATAGACTTGTGCGCAGTCAAATGCCACATGAAAACTCGTTGATCAAAACGTACTTCTTCTACTTCCAATAAACTTACCTACATTCATCCCACCGCACACAGTATAGCAGTGAAAACGAAGTCAAATTGAACTCTTTCGTCGGTCCAATTCAGTGAGCATTGAATTTGCCAGAAGAAATGCTCACATCGGTCGTATGCATGTGCTGCAGGAGTTACTACCAGTCAGAAAAAAGAAGGCAAAAGTACTCGGATTCAAGAGTCACCAGCAGCAGTCGTTTGCTGGGAACACTGGAACCCAGTAGCACCAGCAGCGGCTTGGCCAAACAACGGAAGCCGAATCCAATCTTATAAATATGTAGATGTCATGTCGGTATCTGAAGGAGTATGATTTATTGGAGCTATTTTCTCCACATTTTATCGGTTCGCTGCAATCTTATCTGCTTGCTTGCATAGAGGAGTCGTCTACTCACTGGCAATGTCAGGTGGATCTGTTGGGTGGATGAAGGGACGCAAGCGATGCATCAGCCCCCAAAACGACATCAGCGCCCCGACGAAATGGGGCTCTCTGATCTTACAGAGGGCTTTTGGCGGGGTTATCTCCTGATGGAGATTGCGGTCCTGTGTGGTTGGCAGTGATTGCGTTATTTTTCTGAAATTCAATTCCGAACTGGGTGTTAGTTTGGTGGACAGCTACATTTGATCATGATAACAGCGTGATAACTTTTGTTCATATACATAGTCGCATTAAAAATAAAATAGAATTTGAGAGCAAACAAGAACATTTTTGAATTCACCCATGAAAACACAAAACTTGTTTCTAAAGCAATTTAAGCACTCTTGTTCTGTCCTATTTTGAAACGAAGATGCCCCTGATTGAATGGTCATCAATTCCATTCAATGGAAAACAGCTTGGAATCTTTAGACGCACTTTACGCAGCCCAGTAAGATTTCCATCACCGTGATAGTATGAATGCCATATCTATGTCAATCAAAATATGTTTGTGTGTCACGCTATATATTGAGAACTCACATTTATGGCTTTCATAACAGCACTGGCTAATTTAACAAAATTTGAGGCTTTAACGTATTGCTAAGCTAAACTAGACAAATTTCAAAACAAAAAGTGAGACAATTTTTTATGATTTGTGTGCAATCAGCTAAAACCATTAAATTAATTTTATATTTTTTTGATTTTGGTGAAACTATTTCGGGGGCTATCCTATGACTGAAGAACCCATTTTCCATCATGGTCCATACAAGTAACCATACTATTTTGGGAGCTGTTCAACCGCAAATAGGAGGGTAAATATGCGAAAATCTGTATCTTTGGCAAAGATCTGATCTGATAAAGTGTCTTCAGTGTGTTTTTTTCGATTTTTTCCCGTACAAACTTCACCTTCAAGAATCATTGGGTAAATATTGACCGATTTTGCTCATATTTGGTCCAGAGTCCTAAAATAGCTCAAGGAACAATAATCAGCTTGTGAAGAAAGGTTTTTTTTTAAAGTCTCATGTGCTGGGCACACTACAGCCCATTTAAAAACTCTTTACAATTTATCCTTTTTGAACTTTGACAATCGGTCAAATTGGGGACACTTAAATGCTTATGATGCTAAAGGTAATTTACCATAATGAGCAATTCTCTGAGATTTCGGTCATTCGATTTTTTTTGTATTTTTTAATCCGGCTGAAACTTTTTTGGTGCCTTCGGTATGCCCAAAGAAGCCATTTTGCATCATTAGTTTGTCCATATAATTTTCCATACAAATTTGGCAGCTGTCCATACAAAAATGATATGTGAAAATTCAAAATCTGTATCTTTTGAAGGAATTTTGATCGATTTGGTGTCTTCGGCAAAGTTGTAGGTATGGATATGGACTACACTGAAAAAAATGATACACGGTAAAAAAATGGTGATTTTTAATTTAACTTTTTGTCACTAAAACTTGATTTGCAAAAAAACACTATTTTTAATTTTTTTATTTTTTGATATGTTTTAGAGGACATAAAATGCCAACTTTTCAGAAATTTCCAGAATGGGCAAAAAATCTTTGACCGAGTTATGATTTTTTGAATCAATACAGATTTTTTCAAAAAATCGAAATATTGGTCGCAAAAATTTTTCAACTTCATTTTTCGATGTAAAATCAAATTTGCAATCAAAAAGTACTTTAGTGAATTTTTGATAAAGTGCACCGTTTTCAAGTTAAAACCATTTTTAGGTAACTTTTTTGAAAATAGTCGCAGTTTTTAATTTTTTTAAATTAGTGCGCATGTTTGCCCATCTTTGAAAAAAATATTTTTGAAAAGCTGAGAAAATTCTCTATATTTTGCTCTATTGAACTTTGTTGATACGACCCATAGTTGCTGAGATATTGCCATTCAAAGGTTAAAAAATAGGAAAGTTGATGTTTTATTAGTCTCACCCAAACAACCCACCATTTTCTAATGTCGATATCTCAGCAACTATAGGTCCGATTTACAATGTTAAAATATGAAACATTCGTGAAATTTTCCGATCTTTTCGAAAAAAATATTTTTAAAAATTTTAAATCAAGACTGACATTTCAAATGGGCGTAATATTGAATGTTTGGCCCGTTTGAAATGTTAGTCTTGATTTAAAATTTTTAAAAATATTTTTTTCGAAAAGATCGGAAAATTTCACGAATTTTTCATGTTTTAACATTGTAAATCGGACCTATAAATGCTGAGATATCGACATTAGAAAATGGTGGGTTGTTTGGGTGAGACTTAAAAAACATCAATTTTCCTGTTTTTTAACCTTTGCATGGCAATATCTCAGCAACTATGGGTCGTATCAACAAAGTTCAATAAAGCAAAATATAGAGAATTTTCTCAGCTTCACAAAAATATTTTTTTCAAAGGTGGGCAAACATGGGCACTAATTTTAAAAAATTAAAAACTGCGACTATTTTCAAAAAAGTTACCTAAAAATGGTTTTAACTTGAAAACGGTGCACTTTATCAAAAATTCACTAAAGTACTTTTTGATTGCAAATTTGATTTTACATTGAAAAATGAAGTTGAAAAATTTTTGCGACCAATATTTCGATTTTTTGAAAAAATCTGTATTGATTCAAAAAATCATAACTCGGTCAAAGATTTTTTGCCCATTCTGGAAATTTCTGAAAAGTTGGCATTTTATGTCCTCTAAAACATATCAAAAAATAAAAAAAATTAAAAATAGTGTTTTTTTGCAAATCAAGTTTTAGTGACAAAAAGTTAAATTAAAAATCACCAAATTTTTTTTTACCGTGTATCATTTTTTTTCAGTGTAGTCCATATCCATACCTACAACTTTGCCGAAGACACCAAATCGATCAAAAATTCCTTCAAAAGATACAGATTTTTGAATTTTCACATATCATTTTTGTATGGACAGCTGCCAAATTTGTATGGAAAATTATATGGACAAACTAATGATGCAAAATGGCTTCTTTGGACATACCGAAGGCACCAAAAAAGTTTCAGCCGGATTAAAAAATACAAAAATTAAAATGAAAGAAAAAAGACCGATTTCGTAGAGAACTGCTCTAATGTTATTTTTAGTGATTTAAAATAAATATGTTTTTGGGATTTTTTTGGTAAAACGGCCAAAGATGTTACAAAAAGCCTCACGTAAAATGCAGGATGGCGCAACCCACATAAAAAAATACAAAAATCATTTACTGAAACTTATTTTTTTCAAGTGCTCTAAACGTCAACATATTCAAAAGTCGAATACGGGAATCGATTCTCCAGAAAATTTTACATAAAAAGTCTCCATATTGACCACTGTCTTAAGTTCAATCCTTGTGAAGTTGTGAAGCGTGTTTAAAAATAAAAATGTTGAAAAAAATGTTATTGACAGTTTTTGACAATTTCTATAAGACAGACTTGATTTTACAGTATCGTAAATATTTTTACCGGAAAGCTCGTCCAATTTTCCAAGAGATTGTCTTTAACCACATTTCAATTGGAATTATGGGCTCACAGATATAAGCTAATTGCATTACTCATAACTGAGAACTGAATATTTTTTTCAGTGTAGTTCAGTGGATGGTAGTAACCTGGATAGTAAATAAGCTGAAATCATAAAAAAACGAGTTAATTCGAATAGTGGTCAATAACAATCTTATGGGTCGAGATTTCCGTTAAAAATATTTACGAGACTGAAAAATCAAGTCTGTCATATAGAAATTGTCAAAAACTATCAATAACATTTTTTTTTGCAATTCCGTCGTGAAACTACTTACTTTTCCTGTCATTCTTGAACGACGAAATAGCCTACTTTTCTGTACCAATAATAACAGAATCGAATAGCAACACTTTTCAAAATATATTCTGAAAAGTTCTACTTTTCAGCACTGAAACTGTTTCGAAAAGTAACACTTTTCCACATTTTTTTGATTTAAACGTTTTATAGACAAAATACATGCAAATTCGACTTAAAATTTCACTCAATGGGTGTTTTTCGGAATTGCAAAAAATGTTTTATGGAACTCGTTGCAAAACTTGATTTTTTCAGCACTCGTCGTATTTATCCAACTCGATGAACCTCGTTGAATAAATGTACGACTCGTACTGAAAAAATCCTCTTTTTGCAACTTGTTGCATAAACTACTATTTCGACATTTTCATTTTTAAGCCCACTTCACAAGGATTGAACTTAGGACAGTGGTCAATATGGAGACTTTTTATGTAAAATTGTCTGGAGAATCGATATCCGTATTCGACTTTTGTATATTTTGACGTTTAGAGCACTTGAAAAAAAATAAGTTTCAGTAAATGATTTTTGTATTTTTTTAGGTGGGTTGCTCCATCCTGCATTTCAGAGTCTTTTTGTAACATCTTAGGCTATTTTCACACAAATTTTGAACTAAAAAAAATCGTGGGCTCTCCTTTAAATTTGACGTTTTACCTTAAAAATCAAAAAATCTTCGTAATCCCCGTAAAATTTCTTACAAATTTGTCTCTGACCACTTTTTGATAGGATGCAACGGCTTCGAAATATAGAAATATTTAAATTACGAATTACAAAAATATTTAAAACACTTACGCCCTTCTCAAATGTCATTATCAAGTGAAACTGGCTTCATATTCACAAAATGCCTTACATAAGCGTAGGATAACATGTTTACAAAGTTTCTTTGAAGTCGAGAAAAAAGTATCTAAAAAACAGGGCTGCGGAGTCGGGTCATATTTCACACGACTCCAACTCCGACTCCGACTCCGGCATTCTCAGATTAGCCGACTCCGACTCCGGCTTTCAAAAAATGGTTGGCTCCGACTCCGACTCCGACTCCGGCCTACCAACTCTAGCCGACTCCGACTCCGACTCCGACTCCAGCTTTCAACAAATGGTTGGCTCCGACTCCGACTCCACATATTTTTTAATTTTTCAAAAGTTAGTTAACTATTATTAGTTAATTATTTTTTAAACATTGATAAATAGGATTATTTGAATACTCTCTAAGCGTCATGTTTTTCTCAAGAAAAATAAGTTAAGTGAAAGAAAAGTAAAGTAAATAAACGAAAAAAAAAGTTTCTAGGTTACAAGTTTTATACGTTATGGAAACAGAAATAAAAAAATATCTTCAGTTTTAGAGGCATTTTGAGAAGAACAGTTTTGTAAGTAAATTTGGATTTATTTGCTTAACCTCAAATTTGAAAATATTTTTTATCAAGGCTAATAAATTTAAATATTAAATTGTTATTTTTGAAAGAATAACTAAAAGAAACCTGGCATTAATGATCTATTGAACATTAAAATTCAATTTGCTCACTTTCAGGCTGACATTTGTGAGAAGCACAGTGACAGGCACCTTGTTTTTAAAATGACAATTTTAAACGAAACATTTTTTTTGTTTTTTTTTAAGACGTACATGGACATCACGCCATGGCTGAAGGAGATTACTATTGCAAATCAATGTATCTAAACAATTTCTTCGTGGAAAGAACGCTTAAGATGTCCTTTTAAAATATCTGTGACATGGAAATTATTTTACCCTGGAAATTTTTTATTTATTTTAATTTTAAAAATTTTATATACTTTAAAAAGGAGGTGCACGATACTTCGTAAATCTTCACCTAAAACGAAGCTTTATGAATGATCTTGCATCTCCATCAAAATATATGAAAAAACTTAAAATATAATAAAAAACAAATATCCACAATTAAAATATTTTCTAGGTCACATATATTTAACTTTTTAAGGTACATTGTTATGCAATGATTATCACCTTGCGTCATATTGGCGTGGGACATACAGTATGAGAAAATTCGTACCAGTTGATAATATTTTTAATTTGATTTTTGTATCATATTTGAAAAATAAATTAAAATCCTACATTTTGTTTTATATTTCTTTTATTAGTTCATTTTTGTACTAAATTCTTGAGATTTGTTCAACGATAATTTGCAATGATATCAAAATAGTTTAACTAAAATCAACATTAACATCAACAATCAATGATTATTTCAAAATTTGTTGCAACTTCTTTTGATATTTTTTGTTAGTTTCAATTATTTTAAATGCAACATATTGATTTTCTTGTACTTAGTGATAAACAAAATGCGCATGTTGAGTTCCAAGTAAGAGATTGTTATTATCGTTGATTATTTGTTACAAAAGTTAAACTGTCAGTGACTCTTTTTCGATTTGCAAAAACAGTGGTTACTATTTTTAATCTTTTTATGTACCTCGTACCAAGACATATGCTATCGGGGTAAAAGATGACTGTGTGTGTACTTTTTTTCAGAAATAAAAATTTGGTCAAATTTGAATTGAAAGGGCACATAAATATAGGTAAAAGGAAGCATTCAAGAATCAATTAGATATGTCTGACTACATAACCAATATTTTTTTTATTTTATTTTTAATTATGATACTACATACTTGGGTAAGAGGTTATCATTTAGTGATTATAGTGTAATAACACAATTAAAGCTTTTCAATCACAATAAAAAGCTTCAAAAACACAATGGCATCTGATAAATCAATTAAAAATATAAGATGTTTTGTAAATTAAGCTGTTCTATACTGCCCATAATTGAAAATTCGGCTATTATGCCAAATCAAGTATTCCGAGAAAAACGCGTTTTAGTGTTTGTCACAAAATCTCCGTCAAGGCAATTTCCCATAAGAGTGGCATATTAGCCGTTTGGTTTTTTGCATCGGCAGCCAAGTCTAAACACTATTTCAGTGAAATTCAAGTTCCAGGAGATGCGTTGGAACATCCTCTACCGCCTGGTGCTAATATCTCGTTTTTGCCAAAAGTGGATATTAGCCGTTTTTTCAATGGTGGGCAGTATAGGAAATATTGAACAAAAAAAAGACATATTTTTTGTTGAATTTAAGATAACTCCGGCTCCGACTCCGACTCCGGGATATCAGAAATCCCCGGCTACGACTCCGACTCCGACTCCAGCTCTTAAAATTTAGCCGACTCCGGCTCCGACTCCGACTCCAGCTGTTAGAGTTTTGATGACTCCGACTCCGACTCCGACTCCAGGCCTTAAAAAAGACCCGACTCCACCGACTCCGGCTCCGACTCCGACTCCGACTCCACAGCCCTGCTAAAAAAATCCTGTTTTGGACTGAGTTGCTCTTAAACTCATGTTTTTTTTTTCAAACAATAATATTTCTAGATGCAATGTCAAAATTGTTATCAAAAATGATTTCGCACTTTTTTTAAAGCACACCGTTTTCATGTTATAGCTATTTTTGGAAGAAATTAAAAAAAAAATCTGTTTGATCTGAGTTTAGATTTTTTATAAATTTCAGTAAATAAATGCTTATTTGCACAATAGTTAAGAAGTCAAGAAAATTTCCTGCAGTTTTTTCTTCATTTCTACAAACTTAATTTTTTTTTTCAATTTTCGTCATTTGAACATTTCTGCTCTTCTCGACAAAAATAATTTTGAATTTTCAAAATCAAAACTGACATTTCGAAAAGGCTTTCTTTCTATTGTCATTTTTAAGTGTATTGCTTGATTTTTAAAATGTTTGAATTATTTTATTGTTTCAAAAATTCTGATATTTTTGTTAGCTAACTGTAATTTTTCTAAAACCCCCGGTAAACCCCCGGTGCACAGTGGGCGAAATGGAACCCAAAATGTGTTAAACTATCAAGTGCAAATCGTCATTCTTATGTAAAATTGTTAAAAAAAGTTAAAAATATTTTCAGATTTGTAAAATCTGACCTAACATTTGAAAACGGCCAAAAATGCTTTTATAGCAGAATTGGGGTTAAATGGACCCTAGGCGATTTTTGCGGTGTAAGTGGTTATTTTTACTGGATTCCTAGGTCATTTTCACATAAGTGAATTTTGGGGCATTTTGGATGGCCGCATAAAGCCTCCGCTCTAATTACAGACCGATTTTCAAGAAAAAATGTAAAAAAAATGGGGAATTGGGGCAAAATGGACCCTTTGCCATTTCGTGCGGTGGATGAAACCATTACCAATCGATTCCCCGGTTTTTTTTTACATAAGAAACACTATTTTTCACACCTTTGGAGAAGGAATCGCTTTCGCTGTAGGCAATTTTGGCGAAAAAAGGCCGGTGTTTGTGACGAAGAACAAACGGGCAGCGAAAGGGCAGGAGGAAGTGGTCGTTGAAATCCCAGCTGTGCGACAATCATCCTCCATTTCGGTTCGCTCGCATGCTTCCGGCTTAGTCTCAAATCCGCCGCCACCAACTTCGGCAAATCGAAAAATTCACTGTTGCTATGTTTTAGGCCACCGTCATCTACGTCGCAGTGCCGAAACAGAAGTCCAAATCCAGCTGGTCCACAAGCTGATAAAGTTTTCCGGCTAGCAAATCGTCTTATTGGCGAGCGACACATCCAGCTCAAGTCCCAGCAAGGTCGCTGTGACTGCGTTCCTGCAGCTCGACTGCTTCAGGACCCCCACAAGTGCTCAAAGTCCTGCCATCGCAGCTTAATAAAAGTTAAAAAATGAATTAAAAACTTGTTTTTAATAATTAAGAAAGAAAATTACTTATAAGAAGTAATCCGTCGTGAGTTGCGCGGTTACTGACGTGGGGGTCCTTACTTTTGGGACATAGTCTTTGTAAAGAAGATGAAGGATCTTTACGGGGACCGTTTTTTGGAGCTGGGAGGTTTGGGATTAAATTTTTGATTGAATTTGGACTAGTCGGATGAGGTCTCTTCCAAATAGATGAATCGACGGAACCGGCGAGTTGTGCTAAATTTCTTCAAGGGATTGGGAAACATTCTGGAATCAATTCTTAATTACTTAATAACTGGGCTCCCGGAACCCGCGAGGCAAAAAGCTGCGGCCATTTAGAGCCTAAAGGTAAAACTGTCCCAGACAGAGGAATTGCCTTTTTCGGCTTTTTATTTTAAATGCTCAGCCTCGTGCTCAACGTAAACATAAACACAGTCAAGCAAACGAACTGTCAAAGCCAAGAAGCGTTAAGTTAAGGTGGTCTCGTAGTTCAAAATTCGTTAGTATATTAACAAGTATATTAAAATAAAGTAAGTATACTTAAATTAACAAATTATACTTGGAGTTTCCTGCCCCTTGATTCATTCCTTATCTTACTCCTTTTCATTAATCTTACAATTTCTTCATAACATATACACTCAACCCCCGGTGGTTGATCACTTTTTCGTTTGACACTTATTTAGTTTGTACAATGGAACCATCTCGAGCATTTGTATTTGAAATTATTGCTATTTGTTTTCAGCTTCCTGGAACCATATTGATTATATTTATTATATTTATTATATTTATTATATTTATTATATTTATTATATTTATTATATTTATTATATTTATTATATTTATTATATTTATTATATTTATTATATTTATTATATTTATTATATTTATTATATTTATTATATTTATTATAATTACAAAACTATATGCTTACTAGATAATACACTACAGACTCAAACTTACACGTACAAACATCCAAAACAATTATACATTACGCATTCAACCATTTTCATCGGCCCGATGAAATTCCCCTAACCCCCATTCCAAACCTCCCAAAAATATTCCGTTCACTTTTAAAAGTCGCATGGGTTCCCTGCACTTTTGCCACTAGTGAACAACAAAAACATCCCCTCCCAAATCCCCACGGGACTGTATGGGCGTAGCCTTGGAGCACAGTGTGGAAATTTACGTTCTTAGATATTTTTGGTTGTACCGGGCAGCAATCAAATTGTCTAAAAATATTGAATTGACCATTGTGGCACCCCCTACAGCGTGGTGCAGACCCGTTATGCTATGCTATGCTATGCTATAAGAAACACTATTTTTCACACCAGGGAACCAGCCGCGTTCAATTAAGTCCGAATTTGGGTTCCATTTCGCCTACTGTGCGTTGGTTGGTCACTTGTTCGTTTGACACTTTTTAATTTGTGCCCCGTTGGTTTGTCACTTTTTACACGGCGCTCACGCACAATATCAAAAAAAAAAAAGTTTGGTAGAGTTTGTGAACTCAGTTAAAAGGGGTGTCAAACTAAAAAGTGACCCGGTTCGTTTGACAACAGTTTGTGTCAAATCATCGGGGTGTATTATTTTTGAATTTGCAATAGCTCAGATGTGTTATTTTTTATTTAAAATCAAATTTACAATTTAAAATGATTAATTACACAAATAAGGATTCTAGATAGTTTTGATCAGGAAAAAAATGGTAATTTTTAATTATTTACCAAGAATGAGATTAAGCGGAATTATTAGATTCCCTTAAAAATGTATCCATCTACGTTACACAGCTATAAATGATAAAATATTTAGCAACAAACTTTTAAAATACAATAAGAAAGTAATGTTAAATTCAATAAAATTTATAGCATTTTAAATTGAAATAATTTTTCGTCCTCAAAAATGCCACTTCTTTCTAGATTCTTTCCTCATGTTATGCAACAGTTTGCACTGCAAAAAAAACGATACCTTCATCCATCGATTAACTGCAACGCTTGTTTTTCGTCCCTTTCTCTACCCCCCCCCAAAGTCCCACACAAACCACACGAATTCATTTTTAACGATCATGTTTAGCTCAAATGACTGACCACGACCGCGGAGACGACGAGGGGGAGTTGGTATGGGGGGACAGGATAAACGCTACAAAAAGTCAATTCACTTTGGCAACGAGCGATGATAAAGCAAACAGCGGCGACGGGAGTCAGTTACACACATGCACTCCACGCGGTGGGGTTTCAGGACATGGTTGTTGATTTTTATAATTTTGAACTTCTTTTTGACTACTTGTTTAAATATTTTTGAATTAAACCTTAAAGATTCTGATAGTTTTTTGAGAATCTGTAAAAAAATTGTTACTTATGTGTGGTTTGATTCATACTTTTCGGAATAAGCCCACCGTGCTCCAAAAAAGTTCGGTGGCTCATCCGGTCAAGGAGTTACCGTGCACGCTGATGTCGCTGATGTCTGGTTGCGTTTCGCCAAACTTGCGCGGTGACCAGTCTGGAACTTTATGGCATCCACAGCGGGGGGATTGGACACGAGGTGCCTCCCAATCCATCTCCTCGTTCAACTTGTAGCGCATTTGGCCGAGGTCGTCGGGGTAAGTTTCGTGATTCTCGAAAACGGCTGACAAATTGTTTGCAGCAATGGATGGTTGCATTTTGTCGTACGTTATTGCTTGACAGGGGACACCAGAAGCAGCCACTGGCTGGCCATTCCAGTTCTAGAAGGTTTCGGGGGGTGAAAGGAAGATGACTCCTGCTCGGACAACCCTGCAAAAGACTTGACAACGACGACGACAACTTGGTCGTGCCTGCTTGGCTGATAAATTGATCTACGATGAAACAAGGAGGGAAGAAAACATTTGATTAATTATTTTTATTCGAAAATAATGACTCGATGGCATGGTTGGTCCTCGGGCGAAACTTCGGGAAGAATGCAACGAAAAACAGTAAATTACCAGCCCCAGAACGCGCTGTCCCGTTGCGACAGACTGGATCCGAGCGATGGTCGGAACGGATCGTTCGATGAGCGAACAAATTCGCTTTTGGACGGTGACAGATTTCTGCAATTGCCAAACCAGTGCAGAGCTGTCAGAAATAATCATGACATGACAGACTTAACCAACATCCATTCGAAATTTTTATAAGATTTTTTTTAAATAACAAGAAACAAGAAACAAGAAACAAGAAACAAGAAACAAGAAACAAGAAACAAGAAACAAGAAACAAGAAACAAGAAACAAGAAACAAGAAACAAGAAACAAGAAACAAGAAACAAGAAACAAGAAACAAGAAACAAGAAACAAGAAACAAGAAACAAGAAACAAGAAACAAGAAACAAGAAACAAGAAACAAGAAACAAGAAACAAGAAACAAGAAACAAGAAACAAGAAACAAGAAACAACAAACAAGAAACAAGAAACAAGAAACAAGAAACAAGAAACAAGAAACAAGAAACAAGAAACAAGAAACAAGAAACAAGAAACAAGAAACAAGAAACAAGAAACAAGAAACAAGAAACAAGAAACAAGAAACAAGAAACAAGAAACAAGAAACAAGAAACAAGAAACAAGAAACAAGAAACAAGAAACAAGAAACAAGAAACAAGAAACAAGAAACAAGAAACAAGAAACAAGAAACAAGAAACAAGAAACAAGAAACAAGAAACAAGAAACAAGAAACAAGAAACAAGAAACAAGAAACAAGAAACAAGAAACAAGAAACAAGAAACAAGAAACAAGAAACAAGAAACAAGAAACAAGAAACAAGAAACAAGAAACAAGAAACAAGAAACAAGAAACAAGAAACAAGAAACAAGAAACAAGAAACAAGAAACAAGAAACAAGAAACAAGAAACAAGAAACAAGAAACAAGAAACAAGAAACAAGAAACAAGAAACAAGAAACAAGAAACAAGAAACAAGAAACAAGAAACAAGAAACAAGAAACAAGAAACAAGAAACAAGAAACAAGAAACAAGAAACAAGAAACAAGAAACAAGAAACAAGAAACAAGAAACAAGAAACAAGAAACAAGAAACAAGAAACAAGAAACAAGAAACAAGAAACAAGAAACAAGAAACAAGAAACAAGAAACAAGAAACAAGAAACAAGAAACAAGAAACAAGAAACAAGAAACAAGAAACAAGAAACAAGAAACAAGAAACAAGAAACAAGAAACAAGAAACAAGAAACACGAAACAAGAAACAAGAAACAAGAAACAAGAAACAAGAAACAAGAAACAAGAAACAAGAAACAAGAAACAAAAAACTAGAAACAAGAAACCAGAAACAACAGCAAATAAATGGGTTTTAAAATACTATAAATATTAATTATTATAATAAAACAACTTGTAATAGGTTTGTTTCAAAATTTATAAATTTTGATAAGAAAAATTTGAAATTGCAAAATATATTTGTGAAATTCAATTTTTAAAATTAACAAAATAAAACTTGGTTACAAAAGTGCAAGATAAAGCAAACTCAAATCTCTCCTTTAAACGATGAAGAGCGAGGAAACTTGCGAGAGTGATGACAGCTCGGTTGAAATGCAATTTCAGCGCGCTTTTCATCCCAGATTGACAACCCCCGTGACGGTAAAGGAAGGCAACGCGCTGAGGTCTGCGATTTTTTTTCCTGACGAAAATGCACAAGAAATGCGACACTTGGGATGTTTATTGGAAAATGTAAACTTTTTTTTTGAAAATTCAGTTCGGTAAACAAATAAAAATTTAATTCAAATTATTATGAGGTATTTTTAAATTTGCTTAAAAAACTAAGAAAAAAATTATATAAAAAATCAGAGAATCCCCACAAATTCCAATTCCATGCTCATCTTCACCGGTTCTGATTTTTGTACTCCTCAGACATCCTGGCGAAAAAAATCACCCAGAAATTGTTCACGCCCTTCAACTGACGTGTTAATCTGTACGACTCGTTTGGTTTAATTTAAAATTCTGCCAAGTTTGGGCAACGTTGTTTCTGCACCATGGACTGGCGGCCTTCAACACCTCCCCCAAAATGGAAAGATTAAAAACAACGTCAACGCGTCAAAATCAGGACTTTTTTTTCTTCTTTTTTGGTTGTGAGTAATGAGTTAACATGTTATTAAAAGGTTGAACAGTAATTTTAAGCTGAACAATTCAGTTATTTTATTATATTTTTTCAGGTATTCGAGTTTGTTTCAAAATGCTTTGATCTAAAAGAAATAAGTTCGAGTTTAATTTTTTAAGCAACAAATAAAAATTGGTGTAAATATTTGGTTGAAATATTCACATCACATTTTTGAATCAAATAAAGATTTCAAGTCATTCTTCCACGAGATAAATCTCCGGACGTTAATTTCGAATAGCATAGCATAGCATAGCATAGCATAACGGGTCTGCACCACGCTGTAGGGGGTGCCACAATGGTCAATTCAATATTCTTAGACAATTTGATTGCTGCCCGGTACAACCAAGAATATCTAAGAACGTAAATTTCCACACTGTGCTCCAAGGCTACGCCCATACAGTCCCGTGGGGATTTGGGAGGATGTTTTTTGTTCACTAGTGGCAAAAGTGCAGGGAACCCATGCGACTTTTAAAAGTGAACGGAATATTTTTGGGAGGTTTGGAATGGGGGTTAGGGGAATTTCATCGGGCCGATGAAAATGGTTGAGTGCGTAATGTATTTAATGATTTGAATGTTTGTAAGTGTAAATGTGAGTCTGTAGTGTATTATCTAATAAGCATAATAATTTTGTAATAATGATAAATAATAAATATAATAAATATAGTAAATAAAATAAATATAATATATATAATAAATACAATCAAGATGATTCCAGGAAGCTGTAAAAAAACAGTTATTTAAAATATAAATGCTCCAGATGGTTCCCATGCTGTTTTAGAAAGTTTCGTTAATTTAAGCAATTTGATCATATATGGTATGAGGAGATGGTATATTACAGGAAAGGAATAGGATAAGGAATAATATGAACATTTAAATAAATCATATAGTGAGTAGACAAATTTACATGTAGACATTTGATTTAAAATAAATGATTCCAGGAAGCTGTAAAAAATGAAAATAATTTTAAAACTAATACTCCAGATGGAAACACAGATAAAACAACAAAGACACAAGAATCCTAACACACGGCTTCGCACCTTCCACATAATTCGACATGAACACGATCACGAATACAGCACAAAAAGAACGCCACAAAAATCCATCTTCCCGGCGCTGCTGCTCACACGATAATGACGCGCAATAATATTCATTAGCACAATGACCCCCCTCACCGCATGCATGATATGAACACGATCACGAATACAGCACAAAAAGAACGCCACAAAAATTCATCTTCCCGGCGCTGCTGCTCACACGATAATGACGCGCAATAATATTCATTAGCACAATGACCCCCCTCACCGCATGCATGATATGAACACGATCACGAATACAGCACAAAAAGAACGCCACAAAAATCCATCTTCCCGGCGCTGCTGCTCACACGATAATGACGCGCAATAATATTCATTAGCACAATGACCCCCCTCACCGCATGCATGATATGAACACGATCACGAATACAGCACAAAAGAACGCCACAAAATCCATCTTCCCGGCGCTGCTGCTCACACGATAATGACGCGCAATAATATTCATTAGCACAATGACCCCCCTCACCGCATGCATGATATGAACACGATCACGAATACAGCACAAAAAGAACGCCACAAAAATCCATCTTCCCGGCGCTGCTGCTCACACGATAATGACGCGCAATAATATTCATTAGCACAATGACCCCCTCACCGCATGCATGATATGAACACGATCACGAATACAGCACAAAAGAACGCCACAAAATCCATCTTCCCGGCGCTGCTGCTCACACGATAATGACGCGCAATAATATTCATTAGCACAATGACCCCCCTCACCGCATGCATGATATGAACACGATCACGAATACAGCACAAAAAGAACGCCACAAAAATTCATCTTCCCGGCGCTGCTGCTCACACGATAATCATCTCCGGACGTTAATTTCGAATCACAAAAAAAGAAAAGGTTTATTATAATAACCATTGTATAAATTTGACCCAAGGCGCAACAATTTCAAGTTCTTTCCTTCATTTCCCTTGGACACGCTTTTCATAAACCAAACCCTCGAAGGTGATGGGACTTGCCAGAGCAGAAACACAAAATAGGGTGCAGCTCGGACTGACCTCTCTCGGGGGGCCAGTTCAGGTGCGACTCTGCGGCTTTTCGCGCGCCAGGAAAGGTGGGCGGCCTCCTTCCCTCCCTCCAACGAAATCGCTTGAACAATGTTTCAATTGTTTTTGTGAAGTTAATTGAGGTCATTCATAACTTCTTTCTTTCGTTTTTTTTTTTTTCGGGGGGATGGAACTCATTCTTTTCAGCCGATGATGATATATGCCATCATGGCCGTGGACGGGGTCAATGGGCAAATTGTATGACTGCAAATAATGAAAGGTGCGAGCCGCGCGAAACAGGTTCGGGAAACGTGTTGAACGGAACCGTTTGGGGTTTATTAACCTGAGGGGAGTTGGTTGAAGTTAGTCAGTCAAAATAAATTTAAACCTTATTTCAAATTTCAAGCTTACTTTTGGGAGCTTCCATCAAAAAGTTAGTTTAATTAGTTAGTTTAAGGTATTGAGGTTCTTTTCCTCCCCTAACATGAAAAAATCGCCAAAACTCCGTTTGTTTAGTCTCAATCATAGATAATGAAGGCTAAGGATGTTCCCTTTCTGAAACCAATCACAAAAAAATAATTTGGTCATTGTGGCCATCGAGAACCTGCCACAACCGAAAAAAAAGTCCTTTACATGACCTCAAAGTCTGATTTTTTACTAATTTTGCCTTCCAAATTGATGGAAGTCAATAAGGGACCATCCATAAACAACGTGGACACTTTTTTGGAAATCTCAACTCCCTCCCCTTCCCCTCGTCGACAATTTCCATACAAAAAAAATCGTTTTTGCATGAAGCGTGATTGGTATTAAAACTTAAAAAATCAACTTTAAAATTTGTAATTTCCAACGATAGCACTGCCGTTCTACGCATAATTGTTCCATGTCATTTTTGGTCAATTCTGACTTTTTGTCATTTTTAGGTTTAGTTTGACATTAACTTTTTGAAAAACACATAAAATCTTGTACTTTGTTCGGAAACTCATTGAAAACAACACCAAGTCTGTTTGTCCCATCGTTGAACTTCTACGCATAATTGTCCCACCAAGTATTTTCTTTCATGAAATTATCAGTTTTACGACGTATTGTGTCTTGTTTACCTATTGTATAGCAAGAGGATTACTAATAAGAGAGATAAACTGCTAACTGGCATGATAAGGGACTTATGGGGTGAATAGGGACCCACGGGACAATTATGCGTAGAAACACAAAAATCGGACGAAAAATTTCAATCGCGTTTTTCTCAGTTGCACTTTTTTGAACATGGGACAATTATGCGTAGAACGGCAGAGCATTAGTTTTTAAATTTAATATTGATGCAATTTTAATGATTTGAAGGCCGAATGGTAAATGGAAAGGTAAAGGTTAGTTGTTTTTCCAAGATAAAAAATACATTTTTTTGAATTATAAACTGCCGTAAAAAAGGAATAAATATACAATCATTTAAATTTTGTCTAAGACCGTTATAAATACCCCCCCCCCTTTAAAAATCGGATCAAGTAATCAGGGATAAAAAAAATACTTCTTCCAAAAACTTCAAAATTTTAGGAAAATAAAAAAAACTAATCGACTGAAAACCATTTGAAATGCAATTTTCGTCAATACATAGATATTTTGATATCTAATGATTACAAAACAACTTGACTGGCGATAAATGAATTTTAAAGGACTTTTTTTTATTCAAATATTGAAACCTCGAGTTCCACTTCCTAACTGTTTTAAATGAAAATATTTTCGAATAGTCCAAAAAAAACCTTGTTAGTTGGTCACCGAGTATCTCTGGAACAAATGTATCTGTTTATAACTTGAAAAATTGAAACATTCGTGAAGTTTCTGTTCTTTGCAAGTAAAATATTTTTTTATCATGCTTACCAAGGTTGTTAAGCGATAAAATTATCGTCGATAATATTAACGTCTAACCAAAACGAAAATGGTTACCGTTATCCTCGAGACAAGAACGATAATCCATCGTTAATGTCATTTCGATATTTTTTTCTTAAATCGACATAATTCTACCATATCATGTTTACTTTTTAATGCTTTTTTTTAAAGTATCAAGTTTCAAAGTATAAATATTCAAAATTGTTCACAAAATACCATATTTTTCAAATGTATCCAATTTTTCAAAATTTGCAATAAATGTATGAAACGAAACGAAATTTTGTATACTTCATTAGAGTGTTTTTGGTGAATACTAAAATTTTCACAAAATAGCGTATTTAAAAAAAAAAAAAATTCCAAAATTTACAATATTGATATTAATCAAAGCGATTTTTTTCGAAACAACTCAAATTTTAAATATTTGCAATATGGGTTTTAGCGAAGCGAAAGTAAGCTTGCATTTCACTTTATTTGAGCTTGTTTTTAAAATGCTAAATTTTTCACAAAATACCGTATTTTTCGATATTACTAAAATTTTCATAACTTGAAATAATGGGATTCGAACGAAGTGAAATATTGTATGCTTTTTCCTTTATTTGATTTTGTTTTTGAAAATATTTATTACATTTTCACAAAAAAACGTATTTTCGAAAATTCTAAAAAAATAAAAAAAAACGAAGCGTAATTTTGCTTGCTTTTTTACTTTATTAGAGTTTTTTTTGCTGAAAACTAAAATGTTGAAGATTTGAGTATTTTTAAAAAATACGGTATTTTGTGAAAATTTTAGAAATTTTCAAAAAAAAAAAACAATAAAAAAGTGATAAAGCACACTAAATTTCGCTTCGTTTGATACCCATATTTCAAATTATAAAAATTTTAGTACTTTCGAAAAAATACGATATTTTGTGAAAATTTAAGTGTTTTCCAAAAAGACTCTAACAATTTGAAAATGCATATAAAATTTCGCTTCGTTTGAAGATTAAGAAAATTTGAGTATTTTAATAAAATACGGTATTTTGTAAAAAATTTAATTTTCAACATATATAACTCGAATATAAGTGGAACCGCATACAAAATTTCAGTTCGTTTGGTACCCATTTTGCAAATTTTGGAAAATTTTACTGTTTTCGAAAAATTTCAGTAATTTCCTAAAAAAAATCTCTAATAAAGTGAAAAGCAAACAAAATTTCACATTATTTGATACTGATTTAGAAAATTTTAAATTTTTTAGTATTTTCCTAAAAAGACCATAATAATTTAAAAATGCATATCAAATTTCGTTTCGTTTGAAAATTTTGAAAATTTGAGTATTCTAAAAAATACGGTATTTTGTGAAAATTTTAGTTTTCAACAAAAATAACTCTAATAAAGTGGAACCGCATGCAAAATATCGGATCGTTTGGTACCAATCTCGCAAATTTTGAAAATTTTAGTGTTTTAAAAAAAAGGTATTTTGTGTTTCAACAAAAAAGCTCTAATAAAGTAAAACATATACAAAATTACGCTTCGTTTGATACCCATATTATAAATTTAGAAAAAATTAGTATTTTCAAAAAAATACGATATTTTGTGAACAATTTTAAGTATTATATTTTCAAAAAATATATATTCTTAGTGAAAGCATTGAAAATTTAACATGATATGATTGAGTTTAGTCAATTTGAGAAACATTTAAATAAAGAGTTATCGTCCGTTATCGGCGATAAGATTATCGCCGATAAAGTTATTGAAATGACGATAGATTATCGTTTTCGTTCCGACGATAACGTTGGATTATCGTTATCGCTTCGATAATTTTGTCGTTTCATGATACTTACATTTCAAAGGGCCAGATATTCTTTATAATGCAGTTCAGCACTTTTTTAATAAAAATATTAAATCCAGCGCCAACTCACAAAATTTAAGCCTAATAAAAATATACCAAAAACATTATTCCCATAAACTTATCCCTTTCTTAAGAGAGTTGCTCTGATCAATTAAATTTTAACCAATGTTCAGAACATAACAGAATAAATTCAAGACTATTATATACTTCAATAGAAACAATTTTGCCCAAAACAGGTTACTTTTTTCATTTTTGTTTTTTTTCTGCTTATTAATAAATTCTTCCCTACGAATACGCAGTTAGTGTTATTATGCACTGAAACTTTGAGCTGAAAAATCACAGTTAGTGATTGGACACTCAAACATATTTTGACTAAATGAATGTGTATTGAAAAGAAATTCTGAATAGATAATTAAAGTTAATTTTTTTAATGAAATGTTTATATTGAGAGCAAGACGATCTTGATCACTTTGACTTTCTTAAAACTAAAATATCTGCGACTCAATACCCATACGACACCCGAGCCATATACTACTTGGAAAACTGACCGAGGTCAAGATCTGAACAACGAGTAAGCCTGGGGCACCAACGTGAGTCAGCCTGAGGACAGTTTCTTGTTGAAAGTTTTGTCGATGGTTTTTTTGTTTGTTCTTTTTCTTGCATCCAGTTATTTACTTTTCGGTTGACCAGTCGTTCACCGCGCATCGTTTAGCTTCCGAGGACCAGGGCAGACGGCCTGCAGAGCTCAATGAGTGATTTGTTTTTGTATCCTACGAGCTTGCTGCATCTGCAGAAACTGAAGACGAGCGCTTCTTCGCTTCTTCTCACTACTTCATTACCGAGATCCATTATCTGGACGTGTCCCTCTTTTTTTTTTTTTTTTGTTCTGGGTTTTCGCTGCACCGCTGACCCCGGTGACGTTTGTGCCATGTGTTTTGTGAGTGAGTGTGTGTTTTTTCAGAAATGTGATCATCACAAAACGACGACAAAAAGTCAAAAACATAAACAATGTACCTTGTAATGGTTTCTTGTTCTATTGTTCTCTGGGTTACTTCATGTGCTGCTGCAGCAGCGTCGTTGTTCTGGTATGTTGTCGCATGCGTCGATTTTGACGTTTTGAAGGATGTAAACAATAACAATAAGTTAGTATGACGTGTTGGTATGTCTAAAATGGTGTCAAACAAGATTTAAAATTTCAACAAAATAAAAACAAATTTTGAAAAGATGGCACACCACCGACGCTGGATCTTCCAGCTCAGGAGCGGTGGTTTGTCCGGGAACCGGGAACCAGGAACTGGACATGCGGGAAATATAATTAATTTTCCGACCGTTTGCTTTGGCTGCTAAAGAAGTGGCTTTTGCAGCATACTCTGGAACAGAACAGTAGTGCAACTAGCAGCAGTAGCTGCCTGGGCGTGTTGACTTGAAGAACTCTCCTTATGGGAGGTTGATTTATGGTTGCACGCGGGGAAAGTGTTCACGCCTGTGCGAACCTGGAATTACTCAACAACACTAATTTTCGCACTAAGGAGGAGGCACTTTGTTTTTTTTTTTGCGATACTAATTATTGTGTTATAGTGTTTGTTGTTAACTATGGCATTTTAAGCTTGTTGCAATTTTGCAATAATTTTGTTGAAGATCAACTGTATTAATATAAAAAAATGATAGTCTAGATCGTTTTGACAAACGTTAAATTGCTGCATCATTATGCATTTATGTTCCCCTTAACGAGTTCGCCTTCATCATTTCATTTTTCCTACCGTGGTTCCAAACCAATCTTAAGTGCCATTAGTTCCTGTCATCATCCTAATTTCCAAAAAAGAAGCGAGAGGCCCCCGTTTCGGCATCTCATAAATCCGTTGACATCCTGTCAAAACAGACGTTTATAATAATCCACCGCCGTTGTCGTCGACGTCGGTGGCGTCAAAAGTTGTACCTTAGGATACATTTTTTATTTAAACCCTTGTCATAATTCGTGGGGAAAACCCCGTTGATTCTATTTTCGGAGCAAAGTGCAGCTCAAATTGGTGTTGCGCTTGTTGCGCTACCCACATTGGATTTTTCCCAAAACCGGAGAAAATGCTGGCGCACAAAAGGGGCAAGAAAGGGGGAAACTTTTTTTAGTCCCGATTTCCAAGATGTACAGTTTTCCATCAAAACCACACAAAAGTCATACACACACGGACACACACACATGTTTGACGACGGGTCGATGGGAATGAAAATAAAGATTCAATAAATCTAAGAGTTTTTTTTGTCGGATATCTTATTTTTGAAATGCTTTTGGAAGCTGGAAGGGTAAGGTTACCTATTATAGAACTTAAAATTTTTACAGGTCTTTCGATTTCATTTTGTTAAATATAGTAGTTAGTGTATTTTATCTAACATTAAAAGTTTTTTACATGTGTTTATTGCTATGTTTTAAAATTTCGTGTTTTCTGAAAATTCATGATGTTTCCATAAATCTTATTATAACATTTTGAGATAAACATAAATTCTAAAAACCCCAATGAGCAAATCTCTACGAAATCGGCCGATTTGACCATTTTTACTCTTTTGTATTTTTTGATTTGGCTTGAAATCACGACACTTACAAAAAAAAAATGCATTCACAAAATACACCACATCAAAACTGATCCGGAGCGTTTGGTACGGTATGTCCACGAATCATTCCTCTCCTGTAGATTCTGTGAAATGTGATCCGTTCACAGAATCCTCTCTGCTGTAAACACAACGCCACAGTGGGCAAATCGATTGGTGGTACTCTCATTAGCGGCAAATGACGGGAAGTGGTCCATTTTACCCCATTTTGCCTTTTTTAGGGTGTTTTTCTCGAATATCTTTAACTGCCGTAGTTTGCCGCACTTCTAAAGTATCTTAATTTATGTAAAAAATCACGAGAAATCGATTGGTGACACTCTCACTGGCGGCAAATGACGGCAAGGACCCATTTTGCCCCATTTACCCCTTTTTATGTGTATTTTTCTTTAATATCTTGAATTTCTGTATTTCAATTTCAATTCCCAATCGATCCTCTGCGATTTTTTGTATAAAATAACTTTTTTATAACTTTGGGAAACCACGACAATTCAAGATATTAAAGAAAACACATAAAATGGGGTGGATGGGGCAAAACT
The DNA here is from genome assembly GCF_015732765.1 of Culex quinquefasciatus. NCBI lineage: Eukaryota > Metazoa > Arthropoda > Insecta > Diptera > Culicidae > Culex > Culex quinquefasciatus. Next base: position 49,049,347 of record NC_051863.1, on the reverse strand, counting down.
GACCTTTGCCATCGTTTGCCGTTTATGAGAACACCACCAATCGCTTCCTCATGATTTCCTTCATAAAATAATATACGTTCAAACTGTAAGAAATAATGTCATTTCAAGACATTGATGAAAAACACATAAATAAGGGTTAAATGGGGCAAAATGGGCCCTTGCTGTCATTTGCCGCCAATGAAAATGTCACAAATCGATTCCTCGCGATTTTCTACATAAAATAACATGCGTTAAAACTGTAGGAAACTACAGAAATTCAATATATTAAAGAAAAACACATGAGCAATTCCAGCTCAAATCAGGAATTTTACTGGTACTTTTGTACCCGACCCTCTCCGATTTCAATGAAACTTTGTAGACATGTTATCCTAGGCCTATATAAGCCATTTTTGTGTATATGGAGCCAATAGTGCTCGAAATCAACATTTGAGAAGGGCGTAAGGTATTTAAATATTTTTGTATTTTGTAATTTAAAAATTACTGTATCTTGAAACCGTTGCGTCGTATCAAAAAGTGGTCAAAGACAAACTTGTAGGAAATTGGACGGGCTGAATTGGACACTGAAACAAAAATACACGCCACATCTATGAGATTTTTTGATTTTTAAGTATAAAACTTAAATTTAAAGGTGATGTCACGATTTTTTTTCGTTCAAAATTTTTGAGGGAATAGCCTAAAATGTTACCAAAAGACTGACGAAAAATGCAGGATGGTATGTCTCTCCTAAAAAAATACAAAAATCATTTACAAAAACAGTTTTTTTGAAAAGTGGTCTAAACGTCAAAATTTTTAAAAACCGGTAGTGGCATTCGATTCCCCAGACAATTTTACATAAATGTCTCCATATTGACCATTGTCCTAAGTCCAATCCTTGGGAAGATACAGCGGTTTTAAAAATAAAAATGTTGAAAAATCGGGGTTTTTGGTGGTTTTCGGCAATTTCTATATGACAGATTTGGTTTTTCAGTCTTGTAAATATTTTTACCGGAAAGCTCGTCCAATTTCCCATAAGTTTGTCTTTGCCGTCATTGAGAGTGTCACCAATCGATTTATCGTGATTTTTTACATAAATTAAGATACTTTAGAAGTGCGGCAAACTACGGCAGTTGAAGATATTCGAGAAAAACACCATAAAAAAGGCAAAAATCAGAGGGCCAAAAAATATTGTTTTAAGAAAACTTCAAAATTTCAATGGAAATATATTTGTAATCAACTGTAAACCATTATAATGCATTTGCCTGCGTTTATTATCATATTTAGCATGTTTGGTATTTTGAATATTTGTGAAGTTTTGTTACTGATGTACTAGAAAAAAAATATTTTCGAGAAAAAAAAATCTTCAGGGGAATTAAACCCATTTCCGTCACACTAAGCTTTTCGACCTATTCTCGCCACTTTTGCATTTTCCCGCTATTCAAACAACAATTCCAGATACATCGTCAATAAAGAGTTGTTTGCTCACTTTTATTTTGGCTATTTATTTCTATTAGCCAAAACACCTTATGATAACTATTGTTTGAATAACAAGAAGACTGGTATAAAATGCGTTTAAAACAAATTGCGTGAAATATTGAAACCACGGATTGTAATTTAATTTTTTATACCTTTTTATAATTTTTTGTTGTTCCTGCTTTGGTCAAAGTCGAGAGATAAAAGCTTAAAAAATATTTGCAGCAGCTTCATTTTTAAGATTACCTGCCATAAATATATTTCTATTAAGTTCATAAATGCATTTAAAAATCAATTTATCAAACAAAAATGAAAATTATTGAAGGTAAAAATGCAATAAGTATATTTAATCTCATCAAAATTCATCTAAGAACACAAACAGAGAAGTTTCCGCAAATTATTTCTTGATTTTCAAATTTGTTTTTTTTTATTTGGATGGAAATACATTCCCTATGTCAAAAGAAGTAATTTTGCATCTTAAGTTTATCCATACAATTCTCTATACAATTTTGCGGAATGGTCATACTAAATGGGTAACACTCTTAAAAAACGCCCATTTCTATATTTCTATATTTAAGTTAAATTCCTAACATATGTATTTTTTCAACTTTAGAAATGTTTTGATAAATTTTTGGGACTCAAAAAATATCTTTAAAGCTGAGCAGTTCTCTACGGAATCGGTCTTTTTTCTTTAATTTTAATTTTTGTATTTTTTAATCCGGCTGAAAATTTTTTGGTGCCTTCGGTATGCCCAAAGAAGCCATTTTGCATCATTAGTTTGTCCATATAATTTTCCATACAAATTTGGCAGCTGTCCATACAAAAATGATATGTGAAAATTCAAAAATCTGTATCTTTTGAAGGAATTTTTGATCGATTTGGTGTCTTCGGCAAAGTTGTAGGTATGGATATGGACTACACTGAAAAAATGATACACCGTAAAAAAATTTTGGTGATTTTTATTTAACTTTTGTCACAAAAACTTGATTTGCAAAAAACACTATTTTTAATTTTTTAATTTTGATATGTTTTAGAGGACATAAAATGCCAACTTTTCAGAAATTTCCAGAATGGGCAAAAATCTTTGACCGAGTTATGAATTTTGAATCAATACAGATTTTTCAAAAAATCGAAATATTGGTCGCAAAATTTTCAACTTCATTTTCGATGTAAAATTGAATTTGCAATCAAAAGTACTTTAGTGAAATTTTGATAAAGTGCACCGTTTTCAAGTTATAACCATTTTAGGTAACTTTTTGAAAATAGTCGCAGTTTTTCATTTTTTTAAATTAGTGCCCATGTTTGCCCACCTCTGAAAAAAATATTTTTGAAAAGCTGAGAAAATTCTCTATATTTTGCTTTATTGAACTTTGTTGATACGACCCATAGTTGCTGAGATATTGCGATGCAAAGGTTAAAAAACAGGAAAATTGATGTTTTCTAAGTCTTACCCAAACAACCCACCATTTTCTAATGTCGATATCTCAGCAACTATAAATCCGATTCACAATGTTAAAATATGAAACATTCGTGAAATTTTCCGATCTTTTCGAAAAAAATAATTTCAAAAATTTAAAATCAAGACTAACATTTCAAACGGGCCAAACATTCAATATTACGCCCTTTTGAAATGTTAGTCTTGATTTTAATTTTTTTTAAATATTTTTTTCGAAGAGATTGGAAAATTTTACGAATGTTTCATGTTTTAACATTGTGAATCGGATTTATAGTTGCTGAGATATCGACATTAGAAAATGGTGGGTTGTTTAGGTAAGACTTAGAAAACATCAATTTTCCTGTTTTTTAACCTTTGCATCGCAATATCTCAGCAACTATGGGTCGTATCAACAAAGTTCAATAAAGCAAAATATAGAGAATTTTCTCAGCTTTTCAAAAATATTTTTTTCAGAAGTGGGCAAACATGGGCACTAATTTAAAAAAATGAAAAACTGCGACTATTTTCAAAAAAGTTACCTAAAAATGGTTATAACTTGAAAACGGTGCACTTTATCAAAATTTCACTAAAGTACTTTTTGATTGCAAATTCGATTTTACATCGAAAAATGAAGTTGAAAAATTTTTGCGACCAATATTTCGATTTTTTGAAAAAATCTGTATTGATTCAAAAATTCATAACTTGGTCAAAGATTTTTTGCCCATTCTGGAAATTTCTGAAAAGTTGGCATTGTATGTCCTCTAAAACATATCAAAAAATAAAAAAAATTAAAAATAGTGTTTTTTTGCAAATCAAGTTTTTGTGACAAAAAGTTAAATAAAAAATCACCAAAATTTTTTATACGGTGTATCATTTTTTTTCAGTGTAGTCCATATCCATACCTACAACTTTGCCGAAGACACCAAATCGATAAAAAAATTTCTTCAAAAGATACAGATTTTTGAATTTTCACATATCATTTTTGTATGGACAGCTGCCAAATTTGTATGGAAAATTATATGGACAAACTAATGATGCAAAATGGCTTCTTTGGGCATACCGAAGGCACCAAAAAAGTTTCACCCGGATTAAAAAATACAAAAAAAATCGAATGACCGAAATCTCAGAGAATTGCTCAGCTATAGTGCATGAAGTGCAAAACCCTGCTCCAGAGATATGAAGCTTAACGGTACACATCAACCAGAGCTTTTGCACCAAGATTTTTGTTACAGACATTTTAGTATCTTCAAAACTACGGGAACTATCGATATGATTTTTTATTCATCCCATAAAGTACTGTCTTCAAAGTTATTTACAACAAAGTTTGACTGTTTTTACAATCAGGTTGTTGCAGGATTGGGTCCGTAAGTTTGACAATTTTGGAAAAAGAAGACAACAACTTCCTTAGTTGCTGTGCACCCTTAAAAAAAAATAATTTTAATGTGGTCAAATTACTTATTTTGTTAAAAGCTTAACCAATTTTGCAATCGAAATGTACTCTGCCATTTATTTATAAATCGTACCGTTTTGGATTTTCAAATACTTCATAAAGGAAAGCTACCTCTGAAAAAGATGTTGGAAAACTGAAAAAATCCTAAAATTTTCTCTCTGCGACTATGAAAATTGGACAATTATTTTCTGAGATACAGCCTCACAAAGAATTCTTATCGATGAAAGTGATATTTTCCAAGTGTCGACAAATTATCTTGTAATTTTGCACTGATGTAAATTGTTGGTTTGGTTTTCAATGCAAGAAAATATACTGAAGCATAACATTTGAAAAAGTCTATAAAAAGAAAATATTATTTTTTTCGACTGAATTTTGATATTTTGAAATTATTTTCATTGAAGATATCATAAAATTAAATAATTTTAAAAGAGCAAAAACTAGTCATAAATTGTTGTCATTTCATTCTTAAAAAAAAAAAAATTAAGGGAAAATATAAATTATTTCTTAAAATATACATTTTTATTTCAAAATCGTGTACAAAGATGATTATAATACTATATTTCACAATTGTTTTTCAATGTTATAACAAACAAGGAACTTTTATGTTTTTTAATTGAAATTGCCATTGACTTGAATAGACTGAAAAGTTGAGAAAATAATGAATTCAGTAAAAGGCACCCGAAGCACTTACCTTAGCTAGCTTCCATCGAGGAAAAGTTCCGGAAATTGCTCCCAGCTGCACATATCAGTCGGTTGTGGTTTTGAAGAAAGTGTTATTTTTTATCGTCTTGATCCCGGGGTAAAAGATTGAAAATGGGGGAAAAACACATACACACGAGCAAGCATCGCATCGGAATCGGAATCCAACTTTCCTCCTCCCACTCCCAACACAGTGGATTATAAAATTATTATTTTATTTTTATTATCTTTTATGGTTCACAGTCGCTCTAAAATCACTTTTCCCCAGCTTTTCCCGAAGAAATAAACAAATAAATCATATCCGCGTACGGGTTTCAACGGGCGAGGAAATCACAGCCACGGTCCGCCGCTGCAGGATTGAGTTATTTATGGACATTTCCCCCTGTTTTCCTCGTGCATTTTTTGTACCAGATTTCGTCACCTTCGGTGGAATGTGGGTTTTTTTTTGCGTGTGTGAGTTATGGCGAACCACACACCCATCATCATTATGATGAGAGATGTCATTTCCATAAATTCATTAAAATCAAATTAAAAGAGGCATTTTTCACTGAAGGCGAAAGGAAATTCTTGGAAAGTGTTTGGTGTTAGAGGGTTAGAAATTAAAAAATGTCATACATTTTCAGTGAATTTGTGACAAATTCTGGATTTGCTTCAAAAATCAAGTACTTTTGATCAAAATTATTTAAATGAGCATATTCAAGAATCAATAAGCAGAATTAATCTCATTTCCAGGAAATTGATTTCCCCATCAACTCCCACTAAGCTCAATGATTCGGAATGGAATTGGCACTTGACACAGTCACAACAGAAGAGGTGGTTGTGGGTGATTCATGGATGACAGTTTTGACGTTGGCAATTTACCACCCAGGATGAAAGATGCTTTCAAGAGACATGGTTAAGTATGCCAAGCTTAACCTGCCCGCTTCCCCCCGCCCAAGTCTTCTTCCTAAATGTCAACAACAGCACCGACTCAGCACATGTCGCATGTCGATGGTAATGATACACCTTTTTGAATAAATTATCACACCTCTGCGGGGGAGACAGTGATGGTAAATTTGAATGCTTACTCCTACTCAACCCTAAAACTGATTTTTACTACTCATCGACAAATGATAATTCCGACTTTTCTTAAAAATTCCTGAAATTCTATTAAATTTTTTAATTGCGATCTACTTAGGTGCTTCTAAAGAGTCAAAAAAATCATTTTTTATTCTGAAATTAATTCATGTTCTCACATCTCTGCCTGAAACTGCGAACTTCAAACACGACCAAGTGTCACATCTTCATGACGCAAGACTCAATTTCGTAGAAAGCTTATGTCTGACGACGTTTAACGTTCACATACCGTCCCCATAAGCTTAGAGGTGATATTTATTTTTATTCGCCCGTTGCTTGAACAACAGATTAAGCTATCATACAATCATCAACGCAAGATTAACCCCTTTTCCTGATGCATCAATCTTGGGAAAAGGGAGTTGACCCTTCAACCACAATCATACCCGAGCAGGGGTAAATAACACGGGAATACCAAATTTTGGTATTACTTGGGCAAATAACAGCGACCAAAATGTGCCCTTGGTTGCCCAGTAATAGATGGTAAAATACCATGAAATCATACCAAAAGCTTGTATGTGCAAGGGCACAACAATACCATACCATGTTATTCCAAAGGTAAAATAATACCACAAAATAAAATCATTTCAATACCAAGTTGAGGTCTTCTGGATTTTTGAACAATGCTTGAATACCAAAACTTGGTATTGTCATGGTTTTAATTTTAGGTATTCCCGCGCCCTTGGAAAATCATATTTTGGTATTCCTGTGGTCTTCCACAAACATGATATTGGTATGATTTCATGGTATTTTACCATCTATTACTGGGCAACCAAGAGCACATTTTGGTCGCTGGTATTTGCACAAGTAATACCAAAATTTGCTATTGACGTAGACTTACGTCTTTGTCGAAGGTACTGGGGTGTCATTCCAAAAAATCCGGGCCGAAGGCCCTGGATTACAGCGTCATCCGTCAAACGCTTATATCTTCCTTCCCTCTAATCGAATCGACACGATTTATGTGCCATTCGATTCGAAAATTATTCAGCAATTTGCTATAAAACTTTCATTGTTGGCAAAATAGTTTAACAATTGAAACAATTGAATGTTTTAAAATGTTTTCAAAATGCAGAGATTTTGCAAGCAAAATGAGCGCTTCCCACTCACGGACGGGAATGTCAAGTACCTATTTTGAGGGGAAAATCATCCGAGCAACGCAACCGAGTGTCGGTCGCGAAAAAGGAGGGGAAGTAGCGGGCCGAAATCATACATAAGAACGTGCGCCAGAGCCCATTCCATCATTCACGTCTCAGACGTCGGACCGGCAGCAGCAGCAGCAGGAAAGCTCAGCCCAGAGCAGCATGAGAGAGACCAGAGCAGCAGGAGCAGGAGAGAGGGACCAGAACTGGAAAAGAAGTGCGCATCGCCTTCTCGTCGTCACCGTCAGCCAGTTGCCTCTCGATGGCCGGACCGTTAGGATCTTTCGTGGTTGCTGTGATTCGGAGGTGCTTCAATCCCCATCCCTCGTCCCACCCGGGACGAGGCATCAAAAAGATGAGGCGCGCGCCTGCTGCCTTCCGCCGAAAAGCCTCTCGTGGGTCAAGCCTTGGTTGTTACACAATGGGGACATCCAACTAGCTCGTCGCATTCGCGGCGAGCGCTTCTGAAAGATTTACGTCTCATCAAATTCTAGTGTTGAAAGAGTTGCCCTCGTCCCACCCGGGACGAGGCAGCGAGCTAATTTGAATTTAAATTTCAGGAACAAATTTTGGTCTTCGGGGCGACGGATTGCACAGCTTTCTGAGGCTGCTCTCGCCCCCAATCCCTATGCCCCTCTCCCCTCCCCCATTCGGCTCGCTAAAATTCCTTCGTCTCTTTCTTTCCTCTCTTTGCCGTTTGAATGGGTGTTCCTTCCATTATATATATAGCTAATTCTTCAAATTAATATATGGAAAACCCACATGTCCACATATCTAAATTTTACGTAAGTCTACGCCATTCCGGATATGTCTGTGACATAACTACTTTGACTTTTTTCATACCATTTTTAGTGCAGCAGTTGCAGTTAGTGAAAAAAACGTAAATGATCCTTATGCAACAACCAAATCTACTCACCTGATGATTCCATGTTGTTTTTAGTGATATTCTTCACCACACCGAATGCATTTGTCATTGATGAACGGCTGTACTTGAAGTTCTTGAAGCTTCTGAAAAATAACAAGATTGAAAAATAAGTATTATTAAAATGAAACTGGATTGAAATTCACCAAAATTCAATAATCTGTTGATTGACTCGTTTTTCAAAGTATTTGGTTATCCCAACTTAGAAAAATTTCAACGTTATTGAAAAAAATATTAGTGGGTATATCACAAAAAAAAATTAAATCAGCTTTAACATTTTTGGGTTCCAAGTCAAGTTAGCGCAAAATTAATTATCTCGTCAAAAATTTAAAAAAAATCCATAGTTTCAGAGAAAATTGATGAAACCTTTCAATACCAAAATAATACCAAAATGTGGCATCCTGACTTAGAAAATTTTCCACAATATCAAGTCATTTCTGTAGGGGGTATATCAAAAATGTTTAAAATCAAGTTTGAAATTTCCGGTTTTCAATGAAAGCATTCGCTTTGAGACATCATTTTAGCGCAAAATTAATTATTTTGTCAAAATTGGTCAAAATTTTCCCAAAGTTTCAGAGGAAATTGAGAAAACACCTTAATACCAAAATAAAACCAAAATGTGCCATCCTGACTTAGAAAATTTTCCACAATTTCAAGTCATTTCTGTAGGGGGTATATCAAAAATGTTTAAAATCAAGTTTGAAATTTCCGGTTTTCAATAAAAGCATTCGCTTTGAGACATCATTTAAGCGCAAAATTAATTATTTTGTCAAAATTGGTCAAAATTTTCCCATAGTTTCAGAGGAATTTGATAAAACACTTTAATACTAAAATAATACCAAAATGTGGTGTTCGACCAATGACAAATTCTGCAATTTTGCAATATCAAAACAATACCTTAAATTGGTATGATACCACATTTTGCTCTTGCATAATCCTTAAGACAAATTTTTAAGGGTCCAGGAATACCAAAATTTGGTATTGATACCAGAGAAAGGTAGGGGAACAGCATCTAATTCCAGCGTGCCTCTAATGTTGGCAGGTCAGAACTTTGACATTCAATTAAAGCTAATTAAAAGCGTTTTCAACTGAAATCAAGTGATAAATAGCTCAATAAGAAGTGAGTAAGCAAGTTTTTATCAAAAGTTTTGCAAAATTAGTTGTTTAAATAGTGAAATCAGCAAATTGGATGGAGTTAGGAGCGAATGCTTAACCTGCCAAACATACGAGAATTTCCCCTATTATTACGCATTTCCCTTGTTATTTACCCATGCTCGGGTAGAGCCGTAATGATGATGGCTCATCGAGACGATGACCGCATGTGTGTCGATAAGTTATCATACGTACTAACGCGTATGGATTACATTGAGTTAGTGGCAACCAAGGTTCATCTGCACGGAGATTATTACGGCTATTTTACCCGCTCATTATCCGTAATCAATCTGCAATTAGTCCCCGCGCGAGAGTGCGAAAATGTAATACCTCACCTGCTGGAGATGCGTCACGGCAACCGCAGCAGGTGATTGTGATTATTGTGATGCGATGCGGCGGCCTGGAAAATGGGTGGCTAATCCTGGGGATGGAAAACGGGAGCCGACAGGTTTTGAGCAGAACAAAGGTAAGCTGAAGTTTATTGGATTGATTATTGTGTTGGCTTCACAGATTAGAGAAACCTTATAAAATGTTTAGTTTCAGAATGTGGTTGATTTGCTACTTAAAAAGCTAGAAATAAACACTTTGTGGAGTTGATTCATCATCATCATTGTACAACAGCATTAAATGTCATTTTATACTAGCTTTTGGCGTATTAACAATTCTCCAAGAAATCTGGAGATGGATTTCATTGATATTTTATGATCTGACTAAAACTTTACGGGAAGCTTTTCCATGAACAAAAAATTTTGGCGTCTGTTCAATACATGCAAATCGTGATTTTGTTCGTATTTTTCCTATCGATTTGGTGTCTTCAGTAAAGTTTGGCTATTCAGGCAAAAAAAAAACATTTCAGAAAAGATCAGATTATTTCATAAATGATTTTGACATTGAAGATCGTATGATTAGTTTCTGAGACATCAGAATCTGTAAGAATTTTGTTCAGCTTTTTGAAAAAAATGTTTCAGAACAGTGTAATCGAAAAATTAGTATTTTTTCTCAAAATATAACTGAATAATATCTCGAAAATATCTCGAAAATGGAGCACTTTAAAAAAATTAAGTTCTTTCAGATTGCAAATTTAAGTTTACATAGAAAATAATAATATTTTTAAACTTATATTTGATTTTTCAGAAAATTACCAATTTGAAATGAATTATAACTTGGCTCTAAATTTAAGCCCATACTTCTCTATGGCTTAAAAGATGCCTTTTTTGCTCTCCTAGAATACTAAAAAAATCGATATATTACGGATTTTGGGAGTTTAACTTCAAGTGTGAAAAGTTAATTAAAAGCGGTGGTTGAAGCCTTCCTCACATTGAAAAATTTATATTTTTCATTTGATAGGGTTGTTAGATCTTAAATCTTTTGGGTGTGTTGGAAAGGCATTCTGATTACCCACCAACGATGGGCTTTGCGATAAATCTGGACAACATTTTTATCAAATTATCTTAGATCTAGCCTCTGATAAGTGTTAATTTAACAACGGACAACGTTTTCAACCAAATATTTGAGATCCGGCCTATAATAAGTGAATAAACAACACTTAAGTGCTTATAACTTTTGATAGGGTTGTCAGATCTTCAATGTTTTGGACTCGTTAGAAAGGTATTTTAAGGTTTAGTGGTTAGCGTGGTAGCCTCCAAACCCCAGTATGGCCTGGGTTCAATCCTATACGGACCCAGTGGCATTTTTCGTGACGAGATTTGCCTGACCACGCCTTCTATCGGAAGGAGAAGTAAAACGTCGGTCCATTTGCGTAAAAGAGGTTTTGAGTGACTCACCACACATAACCTTCGGACGCCTAGAAATGAGCAGAAACTTGCAACAGAGCCAAAAGACCCGGGGGTCGTTAAAGTGGATTGCTTTGCTTTTTGGGACCCCAAGACGGATTGAATGAGACCAGAATGGTTCAAATCGGTTCAGCCATTGCTGAGATAAACGAGTGCATTTTTTTTCGGTGCACGGACTTACAGACATACACACGCACAGACATTTTCTCAGAATTTGATTCTGAGTCGATATGTATACGTGAAGGTGGGTCAAATAGAGAAGTTCATTTTTCGAGTGATTTAATTGCCTTTCCTCAGTAAGATGAGGAAGGCAAAAATGGGTAAATTTTGTTGAGAATGCAACATATTTTCTTCGAATAATACTATCCAATACTCACAAAATTGGCGAAGGCATCAAATATATCAGAAACTTACTTCCCAAGCGTTTTTTTTTGCGGAAATCTATATTTGATTTGGATATATTTATGAAATAGTGAAAATATAAGATGTTGTTTTAAAAGACAGTTTAATAAAAAAAATGGTTGAAAGATTGATCATATTATATCATCATATTATCATTTTTTATCATATTGATCCAGGAAGTCGTAATTTTTCATTGGCAGTATGCTAAAGTTGGAATAATTATTTTTTTGCCTGACATTTTTACGATTTTTTCTCAAAAATCTATCTAAAAAAAATCTGGCATCATAACCAATACCATCATCTTTTGCAAAATATGAACAATTTTGCTTTTTAACAGTTAGTTTTTGTCACTTCAGTGCCAAGTTGGAGCAATTTTAGTAAAATAAAAATGGCGAATTTTCAGTATTCCCTATGAAAACTTTTCCCGCCCGTGTGGATCAATCGGACCGCGCACTGGACTCACAATCCAGAGGTCGCCGGTTCGAATCCCGCGGCGGGCGCTCTAAAATTCTTTGTGTAAATATTGGTATTCGGCGCTGTCGCTCCGTGCCATACTTTCATACACTTAGGAGCCCAGGGCGGCGAAGTCCCCTGGATAAAAAGGAAGACACTAGTGGTTGGTACACCATATTCTTGATTTACACAACGAAATGGGGGTGTTTAATTCGAGAATCGTTTAAAAAAAGAATGTCCATGACTTAAATTGAGAATATGACTTAAATTAAGAATCTTTGGGATTTCGTAATTTGTCGGAGAATTTTCAAAATGTATCAATTGTATTTTGTTTAGTCATGTTATTAAAACATTTAAGCATGGTTTTGGAACACCTGGGATGTTCTAGTCCATCCGAAACTTCCGGAAATGTTGTGCAGCAGGCTAACCGAAGAAACAAGTTGAAACTTCAAAATTTTGACAACGGATCCTACAGAGTGCTTCAGTGAGTGCGGTAGGCTACAGTGCATTGTTGTAACAACTTATTGGGATGATCTGGGACATCCAAGGACTCCCTGGAGTTAAGATCTGTGGGTCTACCGCTGCAACAAGCAAGAGGTCGACGGATTTTGACCCCGGAACATATCCGCATAGCTTCAGTGAGTATGGTAGACTACTTTGCTGATGAGTAGGAATGTCCTGGGTTATCCAAGGACTCCCTGGAGTTAAGATCTGTGGGTCTACCACCGTAACAAGCAAGAGGTCGACGGATTTTGACCCCGGAACATATCCGCATAGCTTCAGTGATTATGGTAGACTACTTTGCTGATGTGTAGGGATGTCCTGGGTCATCCAAGGACTCCCTGGAGTTAAGATCTGTGGGTCTACCACCGTAACAACATACCCGCATAGCTTCAGTGAGTATGGTAGACTACTTTGCTGATGAGTAGGAATGTCCTGGGTTATCCAAGGACTCCCTGGAGTTAAGATCTGTGGGTCTACCACCGTAACAAGCAAGAGGTCGACGGATTTTGACCCCGGAACATATCCGCATAGCTTCAGTGAGTATGGTAGACTACTTTGCTGATGAGTAGGAATGTCCTGGGTTATCCAAGGACTCCCTGGAGTTAAGATCTGTGGGTCTACCACCGTAACAAGTAAGAGGTCGACGGATTTTGACTCCGGAATATAACCGCATAGCTTCAGTGAGCATAGTAGACTACATTGCTGATGAGTAGGAATGTCCTGGGTCATCCAAGGACTCCCTGGAGTTAAGATCTGTGGGTCTACCACCGTAACAAGCAAGAGGTCGACGGATTTTGACCCCGGAATATACCCGCATAGATTCAGTGAGTATGGTAGACTACTTTGCTGATGTGTTGGGATGTACTGGGTCATCCAAGGACTCCCTGGAGATAAGATCTGGTAGTCTATCATATCTCCAGGGAGTCCTTGGATGACCCAGAACATCTCAACACATCAGCAAATTAGTCTATCATACTCACTGAAGCTATGCGAGTGAGTCCCGGGGTCAACAACAGTCGACCTCTGGCTTGTTACGGCGGTAGACCCTCAGATCTTAACATCAGGGAGTCCTTGGACGACCTAGTACATCCTAGAACATCAGCAATGTAGTCTACCATACGCTTTGAAGCTATGCGGGTATGTACCGGGGTCAAAATCCGTCGACCTCTTGCTTGTTACGGTGGTAGACCCTCAGCACTTAACTCCAGAGAGTCCTTGGATGACCCAAGTCAGCCCAACACATCAGCAAAGTAGTCTACCATACTCACTGAAGCTATGCGGGTATATTCTGGGGTCAAAATCCGTCGACCTCTTGCTTGTTACGGTGGTAGACCCACAGATCTTAACTCCAGGGAGTCCTTGGATGACCCAGGACATTCTTACTCATCAGCAAAGTAGTCTACCATGCTCACTGAAGCTATGCGGATATGTTCCGGGGTCAAAATCCGTCGACCTCTTGCTTGTTGCAGCGGTAGACCCACAGATCTTAACTCCAGGGAGTCCTTGGATGACCCAGGACATCCCTACACATCAGCAAAGTAGTCTACCATGCTCACTGAAGCTATGCGGATATGTTCCGGGGTCAAAATCCGTCGACCTCTTGCTTGTTGCAGCGGTAGACCCACAGATCTTAACTCCAGGGAGTCCTTGGATGACCCAGGACATCCCTACACATCAGCAAAGTAGTCTACCATACTCACTGAAGCTATGCGGATATGTTCCGGGGTCAAAATCCGTCGACCTCTTGCTTGTTGCAGCGGTAGACCCACAGATCTTAACTCCAGGGAGTCCTTGGATGTCCCAGATCATCCCAATAAGTTGTTACAACAATTCACTGTAGCCTACCGCACTCACTGAAGCACTCTGGGTAGGATCCGTTGTCAAAATTTTGAAGTTTCAACTTGTTTCTTCGGTTAGCCTGCTGCACAACATTTCCGGAAGTTTCGGATGGACTAGAACATCCCAGGTGTTCCAAAACCATGCTAAAATGTTTTAATAACATAACTTAACCAAATACAATTGATACATGATGAAAATTCTCCGACAAATTACAAAATCCCAAAGATTCTTAATTTAAGTCATATTCTCAATTTAAGTCATGGACATTCTCATTTTAAGTCATGACTTAAAAAAAGTTGCGTAAATCGAGAATCGTTCAAAAAAAGGTGACTTAAAAAAAGAATATGGTGTACTAGCAATGGTGGCCGACAGCTATAAAGTCAACTTCGTTTTTTTTTTTTTCTATGAAAACTTCATTTTATCACTTACACTACTGTTTCAAATACTGCCAGCATTTTATATGTATCCAAACCTTTTGCCTTGTTTTATAACATCAATTTAAAAGCAAAATATATAGTTTTCATTGATTTGACTATGTGACGTAAGTGCCATTACGATGAAATGTATTTCAAATTAACAAAAATTAAATTAAAAGTAACGCAAAAAGTAACTTTTTCTAAACATTTTTTCGTTAAATCGTGATAACTCGTGATTGTTATAAGCAACCCCCTTAAGTTTGTGCATCAAAATATGTGTAATTGTCTGCTCTACAACTTTGGAGAACATTTTTACACTCTGCTAAATGAAAAGAAATTTTTACACTGTTCTAAATTAAAAATTACCCTTCTGGTTTAATGTAGATTCGAAAAGTACATTAAATTTCTCTCAAAATGAAATGTTCCACAAAATTTTACAGTTGAGTAACAAAAAATGGCAGAGTTTTAAGTGTTTTTTTTTCGATTAAAAATACGTTTTTTTTCGGAATTTCGAGTACGCCATCAAATCGGGCGTCCAATTTCACATAAAAGTCCCTTTGACACAAAATTTCTATCTCATCACCGTTTCAGGCTGCAAATTATTGAAAAACACCGATTTTTTTGCATGTTCAAAAATGGAAGGGGTCGTACCGCCCCTCCGACAAGAGATATCCAAAAGCGGATCTCGGATTCGTGATCATGGACAAAAGATACCCTTTGGGATAAAGTTTCACGCAAATCGAAGAAGGGCCGGGGCAACTTTTCCCGATTTCGTGTTAGTTGGTAGAGAATTACCAAAATATGATTATCAATGCAGAAAAATGCATTTCAGATTGTTTTCAGTTGATTAGACGTCAAATTGCAATGAAAATATAAAAAAAAATATAAATATGTTTATCTCTGATTGTTTGGACAAATTTTGAAAGGGGGGCGTCATAAATTTTGAAAAATATTTGTAACGGCCTAAGAACTATACGATGCATGAATTTTTTTTAATTGTTTATCGCTACAAAATAGCTTCAGTTATTTTAATATTCTTTAGAACCCTATGTAAAAAACTGATAGTATTTTTCGCTTCAAAAAAATCAAACAGATTTCTTTCCTCAAAGCAGCTGACACATGTGAGATACCCAGAAAACCGCAAAAAATGCTCCAAGACCAGTGCAATAAATCACAACCATCGTAAACAAACAAAAGGTCCAAACAACTGTGGTGTATAAATAGAACATTTCAAAGGTCTGCATCATTATCTGCGTATTACGAGACACACACACACACAGAGCAGTGTATGGAACCAGAGGAAGATCTATAACAGAACATAACTGCGAGAACTGCAAACAAAACCTTGCGCCAGCCGATTTTGACACCCGAGACATGAAAGAAGAAAACTGTATCGTTTTCCTGTGGCGCATTCGTTTAAGCCGCGGCGACATATGACCATCATCAGCACCCGAAGTCGTTTGCGTCCAAAATGTGCCTCGCCGAAAGAATGGAAACACATGCTTGTCGTCTAAACATGTCATAAATAATTAGTCTTTAATTTGTTGACGGCTCGACCCAGGGACAGCGCTGTCTGGGCGCGCAACTGTGTTTCTAGGGTGCGCGTTCGTTTGAAGGACGGTTTCGGACACGTTTATTTTCTGTTAATGAAATTTCGTTATTTTTACTAAATTAATTATTATTTTTAATTCTACTGAATTTAAATTGGGATCGTTCTTTTGCAAAACTTGTTTGGGGCTGGTTCATCAAACGAACGCTCCACCGGTTTCATTTCTTTTTTACGCATTTTTGACAAACGTTGCGTATATTTTCGTAATAGATAGTTAAAACGGTGCTCATTAAGCGATGACAGCCGGCGACGGCGACACAGTTGGCTCCAGCGGGAGAGGGACGTGATCTTAAGATTTCAACATCTTCATCAACTTGGCGGGTGCGAACTTCGGGCCACGGTAATGAAGAAGACCTGTCATGGAGAAGACTCGTACGGGCGGCCGGAAGTATCCGTCATATGATTAAGTAATGAAGTTTTTTTTTTTTCGTTTATCTCTGATACTCTTTGATTTTTTGGCGTGCTGTTTTTGAAAAAGGCTATTAAGATTACCTGACATTTTCAGGAATTACATAGAATCGGAAGAAAATCATTTTAATTGACTGATTCCCACAAAATTACTCAATTTCAACGTCCAATTTTAGTTCCACACCAAACCAACTGCGTTCCTCACCTCATAACTGCGAGCAACTCGACCGAACCATCCTGACCAATCAACCAACCAACCGGAGCAAAAACCGCAATCAACGGATTTATGTTTCGTCGCTGGCGGGCTGCGGCTTTCGGTCGAGGCCAATTACACCGAAATCCTGCGCGTATGGAATTCTTTTTCGGGCTTTATTTTATTTTCACCACCGCCGTTGCCGGAAGGATTCCGCGGTCCACAAAAACGGACCTCAACAATTTCCCTGGAACGCCCGATTCTTCATATTTTTTGTCGGTTGGGATGCCTTAAACTTCGTGCTTATTTGGCATTTAGGCTACTCAAGGAATGCATTTTCGGTGGGGGGCTGTTCGAAGATTACGTCATAAAATTGGAACTTCAATCTTTACAACATTATTTACGGTCTTGAAACTTCAATAGAAAGCATTAATTTTCATTTGAGTTGGTTTGAGCAAGTTTTGAAACGTTACTTAAAGCAAACAGCTTAACATTGTGACGGAATTTATGCAAGTGAATAGTTGATGTGATGCTCAGTACTTACCTGCCTACTGCGAAAAAGGTGGTGCGGCTGCTTAATTCGAGGCGCGATAAGACAACATTTCTCCTTTTCAACGTGTTTCGTATAGGTTGAAGCTGTTTTTGACATCGTATTACGCATGAAGTAATCAATGTTTATATTTGAAAGAATTTTTATATAATTTTTTTAATGGTATTTTTTTAAAGAATTGTTGTTTTTAATGAGACATATAGTATAAGTATAATTTCTTGCTTTATGATTTTAAATTTCATTTAATCTTTATTTATCATGGCAAAAAATGGGATCAGAAAATGGCATTACTTTTAATCAAAGTGCCTCATTTATAATTACCGTACAATCTCTATCAAGGTTCTATCGTTATTGTTGGAACGATAACGATAATCTATCTTTGTCGTTATTTCGATAGTTCTATCGATGTTATTTTTTCCAAAAAAATGCTAAGAAATGTTTTTTAATGCATTGCAAAGTTAGTTGCAAAGTATAAATATTCAGAAATAATTGAACGAGATATCGTATTTATTGAAAATACTGAAATTTTCATAATTTTCGAAATCGGAATCAAACATAGCGAAATTTTCTATGCAATTTCACTGTACTAATGTTGTTTTATGTAAAATACTAAAATTTAAACAAATTAGTTAGATATTTAGATCAGTCAAAATAAAAAATTAATCTATAGTATTTTGTGAAAACTTGAGTATATTACAAAAAAAAAACTATAAATAAGTGAAAAAAAAAACTATAAAAATTTCGCTTCGTTTGTGAATTATGAAAATTGAAGTTTTTTTTTGCAAAAAAGGTATTATATAAAAATTCTTGTGTTCTACAAAAAAATATTTATAATGCGAAAATGCATACAAAACTACTCTTCATTTGATACTCATTTAGCAAACTGTGAAAATTTGTGTGTTTTCGAAAATATACGGTACTTTGCGAATATTTCAGTATTTTACAAAAAAAAATATAAGGCTGGAACAAATTTCATTTGAAGTTTTTGTCAAGTTTTTAAGTTTGGTCAAATAAATCAGGGGGCAAAAACAATATTTTTTCACTTCAAAATAACAAAAAAAAAACGGAATCGACGAAACACCTCATAATGTGGCCCTCTTAAACCTTGCGGTTCTGTCAACGGATCCACAGGCGTGTTTCGTTCTTTTTGCGACAAGACTCCGCCTCCCGGGTCTCCTAAGCAAGGATGCCAGATACACAGATTTGTCTGTGTTTCACAAACATTTGAGCCCGTGTCAGACATTTCTTGAGGTGTACAGACTTTTTAAAAACTTCATTAAATTGTTATTTTGTAAAAATATCAATCGAAACTTATTTCGTCAGTCTTCACATTCTTAAAAACACAATTTTTGATGGATTTCTATGACTGTGAATTGATATATTTGAATTTTAGACAAATGCACAGTAGGGTGCCCAGAAAAAATGACCCCCAGCTCCACAAGCCGAAAACTGTTCCCTAGGGTATTCTAAGCCTCTGTGCAAAATTTGAGCGAAATCGGTCAACATTAACCCATTGATACTCGGGCATGAAGTTTGTATGGGAAAAATCGTCAAAATGTATGGAGAATCGGCACAGTTTCGTAATACTCCCTGTAGGTGGCGTTGCGAGTGTCCAAAGTTTGCCAAACGTGAGATTCTAATGTGAAATTTAATGCCCAACAACTTTGTAGAAGAGTGCAAGACGATCCGAGTTAACCCCAAAAAGTTATTAGCATTTTAGTGAAGTGGTCTCCAACCGACATGACCAAAGGGCCTAATCCGGTATTGCCACTAAGGAAAGCAAGCATAAAATTGTAATTTTGAGATATTTTTTGTAAAACAATGAAAATAAAATCAACAAAATATGAATTAGACTAAATCGATCCAGCTGAATCCGAATTTAAAGGTTGATAGACGAAATTTTCAAAGAGACGCAAGACATTCAAGATGGCGGCAAAGATGGCGGCTGTATAGAAAACCATAAACACAAAGGGTATTATGCGACCTGCAAACGACCACTCAAATTTAACTAATCTTGGGGCTCTAAACACGATTAAGACCACTACAGACTTCCAAACAGACAAGGTTATTCAAACCAAAATGGCGGCCAAGATGGCGGCTGTATAGAAAATCCTAAACACAAAGGGTATTATGCGACCTGCAAACGACTACTCAAATTTAACTAATCTTGGGGCTCTGAACACGATTAAGACCACTACAGACTTCCAAACAGACAAGGTTATTCAAACCAAAATGGCGGCCAAGATGGCGGCTGTATAGAAAATCCTAAACACAAAGGGTATTATGAGACCTGCAAACGACTACTCAAATTTAACTAATCTTGGGGCTCTGAACACGATTAAGACCACTACAGACTTCCAAACAATGTTCCAGACAATGTTATTCAAACCAAGATGGCGGCCAAGATGGCAAAAAA
Organism: Culex quinquefasciatus; assembly: GCF_015732765.1. Taxonomy (NCBI): domain Eukaryota; kingdom Metazoa; phylum Arthropoda; class Insecta; order Diptera; family Culicidae; genus Culex; species Culex quinquefasciatus. Next base: position 49,029,405 of record NC_051863.1, on the reverse strand, counting down.
AAAAAATAAAAAAAATAAAAAAAAAAACAAAAAAATACTGAAATACTAAAATACTAAAATACTAAAATACTAAAATACTAAAATACTAAAATACTAAAATACTAAAATACTAAAATACTAAAATACTAAAATACTAAAAAACTAAAATACTAAAATACTAAAATACTAAAATACTAAAATACTAAAATAAAATAAAAATAAAAATAAAATACTAAAATACTAAAATACTAAAATACTAAAATACTAAAATACTAAAATACTAAAATACTAAAATACTAAAATACTAAAATACTAAAATACTAAAATACTAAAATACTAAAATACTAAAATACTAAAATACTAAAATACTAAAATACTAAAATACTAAAATACTAAAATACTAAAATACTAAAAATACTAAAATACTAAAATACTAAAATACTAAAATACTAAAATACTAAAATACTAAAATACTAAAATACTAAAATACTAAAATACTAAAATACTAAAATACTAAAATAAAAATACTAAAATACTAAAATACTAAAATACTAAAATACTAAAATACTAAAATACTAAAATACTAAAATACTAAAATACTAAAATACTGAAATACTAAAATACTAAAATACTAAAATACTAAAATACTAAAATACTAAAATACTAAAATACTAAAATACTAAAATACTAAAATACTAAAATACTAAAATACTAAAATACTAAAATACTAAAATACTAAAATACTAAAATACTAAAATACTAAAAAAATGAAATACTTAAATACTTAAATACTAAAATACTAAAATACTAAAATACTAAAATACTAAAATACTAAAATACTTAAATACTAAAATACTAAAATACTAAAATACTAAAATACTAAAATACTTAAATACTTAAATACTAAAATACTAAAATACTAAAATACTAAAATACTAAAATACTAAAATACTAAAATACTAAAATACTAAAATACTAAAATACTAAAATACTAAAATACTAAAATACTAAAATACTAAAATACTAAAATACTAAAATACTAAAATACTAAAATACTAAAATGCTAAAATACTAAAATACTAAAATACTAAAATACTAAAATACTAAAAAATTAAAATACTAAAATACTGAAATACTAAAATACTAAAATACTAAAATACTAAAATACTAAAATACTAAAATACTAAAATACTAAAATACTAAAATACTAAAATACTAAAATACTAAAATACTAAAATACTAAAATACTTAAATACTTAAATACTTAAATACTAAAAACTTAAAATACTAAAATACTAAAATAGTAAAAAACCAAAATACTAAAATACTAAAATACTAAAATACTAAAATACTAAAATACTAAAATAATAAAATACTAAAATACTAAAACACACTGAAATCCCGATGATTTGACACTAACTGTTGTCAAACGAAAGGGGTCACTTTTTAGTTTGTCACACTCTTTACACAGAGCTCACAATTACTACCATTTTATTTGATAGTATGTGTGAGTCCCATGAAAAAAGTGACCGTTCGTCACTTTTTAGTTCGAATTTGTCAAACCAACGGGGTACAAACTAAAAAAGTGTCAATCGAAAAAGTGACCAACTACCGGGGATTGAGTGTACTAAAATATTTAAATACTCAAATACTGAACTACTAAATCATTAAAATACTGAAATACTAAAAAAACTAAAAACAATTCATTTCAAATAACTTCTTCAATACTTGTGAAGCCAAATTCAAATTTTCGATTGAAATGTTTATTAAATTTCAAGGAGATTATTTTTTTAAGAAAGCATAGAAGCCCGTAACAGAAGAAAGTGTTATTATAATTGCTAAAACTATATTAATTAATCGATTTTACTTAAACCATTATTCAGGTCAATCCACATTCTACGGGGCTGTAGCTGACCGTCCCATAATACTCTTTGTGTTTAGAATTTCTATACAGCCGCCATCTTGGTTTAAATAACCCTTGCTGCCCAATTTTTTTTAAAATATTTTTATTTTTCTCGTATTCAGGAGGTCATTTTGAGCAACTATTTTTCTACGAAAAAATTTACTTCTCTTGTTTTATATTTTCCTTGTTTCGTTTTAAGTATTTTAATTTACATTTATTTTGTTAAGTTTATGTTTGTTTTAGGTAGTATTTCGCATATTCTACCACCTCCTATCATTACATTTTGCCTATTTAATTTTTTCATGTTTTAACGTAACTTTTTTATTTTTTTTTTGCATGTTTTTATCATTTTCTGCTATGTAATGGCACCATAATCATCTAAATTGTAAATAAATGCTTAGAGGCATAGCCTGGGGCACTAGAAAAATTACTGCATACTTCTTTTTACTCAAAGTCTATGTTAGTCAAAAACACAGCAAAAGCTGACCTCTAAAAAAATACATTTTTAAAAACATTGACGAAGTCACATTAATCCTAAACAGTTTTTAAAATTTAAGGGTTCTTCTTTCCAATGCTATTTAAAGATCAAAAATTTGTTGAACAATGGATTTTTGCCGATTTTTTTAAATCGAAGCCCGTCTGAAGGCGGGGTTGGGTTGTAGAGGGATAATCTTGTCTGTTTGGAAGTGTGTAGTGGTCTTAATCGTGTTCAGAGCCTCAAGATTAGTTAAATTTGAGTAGTCGTTTGCAGTTCGCATAATACCCTTTGTGTTTAGGATTTTCTATACAGTCGCCATCTTGGCCGCCATCTTGGTTTGAATAACATTGTCTGGAACATTGTTTGGAAGTCTGTAGTGGTCTTAATCGTGTTTAGAGCCCCTAGATTAGTTAAATTTGAGTGGTCGATTGCAGGTCGCATAATACTGTTTGTGTTTAGGATTTTCTATACAGCCGCCATCTTGGCCGCCATCTTGGTTTGAATAACATTGTCTGTTTGGAAGTCTGTAGTGGTCTTAATCGTGTTTAGAGCCCCTAGATTAGTTAAATTTGAGTGGTCGATTGCAGGTCGCATAATACCGTTTGTGTTTAGGATTTTCTATACAGCCGCCATCTTGGCCGCCATCTTGGTTTGAATAACATTGTCTGTTTGGAAGTCTGTAGTGGTCTTAATCGTGTTTAGAGCCCCTAGATTAGTTAAATTTGAGTGGTCGATTGCAGGTCGCATAATACCGTTTGTGTTTAGGATTTTCTATACAGCCGCCATCTTGGCCGCCATCTTGGTTTGAATAACATTGTCTGTTTGGAAGTCTGTAGTGGTCTTAATCGTGTTTAGAGCCCCTAGATTAGTTAAATTTGAGTGGTCGATTGCAGGTCGCATAATACCCTTTGTGTTTAGGGTTTTCCATACAGCCGCCATCTTGGCCGCCATCTTGGTTTGAATAACCTTGTCTGTTTGGAAGTCTGTAGTGGTCTTAATCGTGTTTAGAGCCCTAGAATAGTTAAATTTGAGTGGTCGATTGCAGGTCGCATAATACCCTTTGTGTTTAGGGTTTTCCATACAGCCGCCATCTTGGCCGCCATCTTGGTTTGAATAACATTGTCTGTTTGGAAGTCTGTAGTGGTCTTAATCGTGTTTAGAGCCCCTAGATTAGTTAAATTTGAGTGGTCGATTGCAGGTCGCATAATACCGTTTGTGTTTAGGATTTTCTATACAGCCGCCATCTTGGCCGCCATCTTGGTTTGAATAACATTGTCTGTTTGGAAGTCTGTAGTGGTCTTAATCGTGTTTAGAGCCCCAAGATTAGTTAAATTTGAGTGGTCGATTGCAGGTCGCATAATACCGTTTGTGTTTAGGATTTTCTATACAGCCGCCATCTTGGCCGCCATCTTGGTTTGAATAACATTGTCTGTTTGGAAGTCTGTAGTGGTCTTAATCGTGTTTAGAGCCCCTAGATTAGTTAAATTTGAGTGGTCGATTGCAGGTCGCATAATACCGTTTGTGTTTAGGATTTTCTATACAGCCGCCATCTTGGCCGCCATCTTGGTTTGAATAACATTGTCTGTTTGGAAGTCTGTAGTGGTCTTAATCGTGTTTAGAGCCCCTAGATTAGTTAAATTTGAGTGGTCGATTGCAGGTCGCATAATACCCTTTGTGTTTAGGGTTTTCCATACAGCCGCCATCTTGGCCGCCATCTTGGTTTGAATAACCTTGTCTGTTTGGAAGTCTGTAGTGGTCTTAATCGTGTTTAGAGCCCCTAGAATAGTTAAATTTGAGTGGTCGATTGCAGGTCGCATAATACCCTTTGTGTTTAGGGTTTTCCATACAGCCGCCATCTTGGCCGCCATCTTGGTTTGAATAACCTTGTCTGTTTGGAAGTCTGTAGTGGTCTTAATCGTGTTTAGAGCCCCTAGATTAGTTAAATTGGAGTGGTCGATTGCAGGTCGCATAATACCGTTTGTGTTTAGGATTTTCTATACAGCCGCCATCTTGGCCGCCATCTTGGTTTGAATAACATTGTCTGTTTGGAAGTCTGTAGTGGTCTTAATCGTGTTTAGAGCCCCTAGATTAGTTAAATTTGAGTGGTCGATTGCAGGTCGCATAATACCGTTTGTGTTTAGGATTTTCTATACAGCCGCCATCTTGGCCGCCATCTTGGTTTGAATAACATTGTCTGTTTGGAAGTCTGTAGTGGTCTTAATCGTGTTTAGAGCCCCTAGATTAGTTAAATTTGAGTGGTCGATTGCAGGTCGCATAATACCCTTTGTGTTTAGGATTTTCTATACAACCGCCATCTTGGCCGCCATCTTGGTTTGAATAACCTTGTCTGTTTGGAAGTCTGTAGTGGTCTTAATCGTTTTCAGAGCCTCAAGATTAGTTAAATTTGAATGGTCGTTTGCAGGTCGCATAATACCCTTTGTGTTTTCTATACAGCCGCCATCTTTGCCGCCATCTTGAATGTCTTGCGTCTCTTTGAAAATTTCGTCTATCAACCTTTAAATTCGGATTCAGCTGGATCGATTTAGTCTAATTCATATTTTGTTGATTTTATTTTCATTGTTTTACAAAAAATATCTCAAAATTACAATTTTATGCTTGCTTTCCTTAGTGGCAATACCGGATTAGGCCCTTTGGTCATGTCGGTTGGAGACCACTTCACTAAAATGCTAATAACTTTTTGGGGTTAACTCGGATCGTCTTGCACTCTTCTACAAAGTTGTTGGGCATTAAATTTCACATTAGAATCTCACGTTTGGCAAACTTTGGACACTCGCAACGCCACCTACAGGGAGTATTACGAAACTGTGCCGATTCTCCATACATTTTGACGATTTTTCCCATACAAACTTCATGCCCGAGTATCAATGGGTTAATGTTGACCGATTTCGCTCAAATTTTGCACAGAGGCTTAGAATACCCTAGGGAACAGTTTTCGGCTTGTGGAGCGAGGTTTTGAAACATTTGCCCATATTCTGGACACCCTAATGCACAGACATACACAGACTTTTTCACAGACATTTTAAAAAATCATGTGGCATCTCTGCTCCTAAGTGTGAAGGTATGGCACGTGGAGAGGGCACCGAATACCTATATTTACACTTAGAATTTTTGCGTCTGCCTCGGGATCCGAACCGGCGACCTCTGGATTGTGAGTCCAGTGCGCGGTCCGATTGATCCACAAAATTACAATGGAAATTTAAATGAAATCAGCAGAATTCAATTTGAAATGCATTCCCCTGCATTCAAAATATTTTTCAGCATGTTTGGGTTGATTTAAAAACATCATTTGCATCTTTGAAAATTTTCGATGTTAAGTATCGCAAAAAGTTTTTTTTTCGCTAAAATTTTTGTTTTCGACAAATCTTACATTATTTGAAAACAAATGATTGCAAAACAACTGAACTAGTGTAAAATGCATTTTAAAACACTTTTTGCATTCAAATGTTGAGATTATGGCTTGTCATATCAATTTTCATATTTTTTTCCCGGCCAGAGCCGAGTGACAAAAACATATTTGCATCGGCCTAAAGTAAGAAATAATATAGAAATTCGCTTGATTTGAAACACATACTATAAATAAAAAAAATGATTAATTTAAAAATCAACGGTATTTTTTGAATATCCTAGTATTTTACAAAAAAAAATCTATTTGATGTGAAAAATATACAAATTTTTGCTTCGTTTGATACACTTTTTGCAAATTATGAAAATATAAATGTTTTCAAAAAAATGTATGGTATTTATTGAAAATTTTGGTTTTTTACAAAAAAAAATATAAAAGTGAAAAAATACAAATTTTCACAAAGTTTGATACTAATATGGCAAGATATGGTTGGTCACTTTTTCGTTTGACACTTTTTTAGTTTTTACCCCGTTGGTTGGTCAAAGTCAAACTAAAAAGTGACGAACTGTCACTTTTTACACGGCGCTCACGCACACTATCAAAACAAACGTTCAGTAGTGTGTGTGAACTCCGTGTAAAAGGGGTGTCAAACTAAAACGTGACCCCGTTCGTTTGACAACAGTTGGTGTCAAACCATCGGGGTTTGAGTGTATGGGATATTTTGTGATTTTTTTAGTAGGGGAACAGCATCTAATTCCAGCGTGCCTCGAATGTTGGCAGGTCAGAACTTTGACAATTAAAGCTAATTAAAAGCGTTTTCATCTGAAATCGAGTGATGAATAGCTCAATAAGAAGTGAGCAAGCAAGTTTCTAGCAATATTTTTGCAAAATTAGTTGTTTAAATAGTGAAAATCAGCAAATTGGATGGAGTTAGGAGCGAGTGCTTAAACTGCCAA